>NW_026290787.1:1165000-1330000 GCF_023373465.1 Oncorhynchus keta
GGGGGGTTTGAGTGATACACACACAGATACGAGAGAGAGGAGAGAATGACAAATACACAGTCCCAGAGTGAATATAGAGTACCTCCTGCCACCAGGCCTGATTCTCCTAGTTGTATGGCCACTCCAAACCCCCCCAGCTTGACAGGAGCTGAGTTCTCCTTAGAGGCCAGCAGGACACAGTGAGGCTACAAGACAGGGACACAGAGAGAGAGGGAGAGAGAGAGCGAGAGAGAGAGAGAGAGACAGAGACAGAGACAGAGAGAGATGGAGGGATTGGGTTCAAGCTTCATAAAAAAAGTGTTCCATTTTGTACCATCCTATTGTAGTAAGACCTTGGTAGTGCTGGACCTAAAGGGTTCCTAGACAGGACAAAGGCTGAGGGCTACCTGCTTTACTGCAGAAACCCTCCAACTGATAGCGAAGACGAGAGGAGAAAGGAGGATGACGACACTGGACAGATAGAGAGAAGAAGAGGTGGAGGATGAGGAGCAGAGCGCAGCGTTGGAGTACGTGACTGTCAGGGTATGTGGTCTCACAGCGTTGAGGTACGTGACTGTCAGGGTATGTGGTCTCACAGCGTTGGAGTACGTGACTGTCAGGGTATGTGGTCTCACAGCGTTGGAGTACGTGACTGTCAGGGTATGTGGTCTCACAGCGTTGGAGTACGTGACTGTCAGGGTATGTGGTCTCACAGCGTTGGAGTACGTGACTGTCAGGGTATGTGGTCTCACAGTGGTGAGGTACGTGACAGTCAGGGTATGTGGTCTCACAGCGTTGAGGTACGTGACTGTCAGGGTATGTGGTCTCACAGCGTTGGAGTACGTGACTGTCAGGGTATGTGGTCTCACAGCGTTGGAGTACGTGACTGTCAGGGTATGTGGTCTCACAGCGTTGAGGTACATGACTGTCAGGGTATGTGGTCTCACAGCGTTGGAGTACGTGACTGTCAGGGTATGTGGTCTCACAGCGTTGAGGTACGTGACTGTCAGGGTATGTGGTCTCACAGCGTTGGAGTACGTGACAGTCAGGGTATGTGGTCTCACAGCGTTGAGGTACGTGTCAGTCAGGGTATGTGGTCTCACAGCGTTGGAGTATGTGACTGTCAGGGTATGTGGTCTCACAGCGTTGGAGTACGTGACTGTCAGGGTATGTGGTCTCACAGCGTTGAGGTACATGACTGTCAGGGTATGTGGTCTCACAGCGTTGGAGTACGTGACTGTCAGGGTATGTGGTCTCACAGCGTTGAGGTACGTGACTGTCAGGGTATGTGGTCTCACAGCGTTGGAGTACGTGACAGTCAGGGTATGTGGTCTCACAGCGTTGAGGTACGTGTCAGTCAGGGTATGTGGTCTCACAGCGTTGGAGTATGTGACTGTCAGGGTATGTGGTCTCACAGCGTTGGAGTACGTGACAGTCAGGGTATGTGGTCTCACAGCGTTGAGGTACGTGTCAGTCAGGGTATGTGGTCTCACAGCGTTGGAGTACGTGACTGTCAGGGTATGTGGTCTCACAGCGTTGGAGTACGTGACTGTCAGGGTATGTGGTCTCACAGTGGTGAGGTACGTGACAGTCAGGGTATGTGGTCTCACAGCGTTGAGGTACGTGACTGTCAGGGTATGTGGTCTCACAGCGTTGGAGTACGTGACTGTCAGGGTATGTGGTCTCACAGCGTTGGAGTACGTGACTGTCAGGGTATGTGGTCTCACAGCGTTGGAGTACATGACTGTCAGGGTATGTGGTCTCACAGCGTTGGAGTACGTGACTGTCAGGGTATGTGGTCTCACAGCTTTGGAGTATGTGACTGTCAGGGTATGTGGTCTCACAGCTTTGGAGTATGTGACTGTCAGGGTATGTGGTCTCACAGCGTTGGAGTACGTGACTGTCAGGGTATGTGGTCTCACAGCGTTGGAGTACGTGACTGTCAGGGTATGTGGTCTCACGTGACTGTCAGGGTATGTGGTCTCACAGCTTTGGAGTATGTGACTGTCAGGGTATGTGGTCTCACAGCGTTGGAGTACGTGACTGTCAGGGTATGTGGTCTCACAGCGTTAGAGTACGTGACTGTCAGGGTATGTGGTCTCACAGCGTTGGAGTACGTGACTGTCAGGGTATGTGGTCTCACAGCGTTGAGGTACGTGACTGTCAGGGTATATGGTCTCACAGCGTTGGAGTACGTGACAGTCAGGGTAATGTGGTCTCACGTGACTGTCAGGGTATGTGGTCTCACAGCGTTGGAGTATGTGACTGTCAGGGTATGTGGTCTCACAGCGTTGGAGTACGTGACTGTCAGGGTATGTGGTCTCACAGCGTTGGAGTACGTGACTGTCAGGGTATGTGGTCTCACAGCGTTGGAGTACGTGACTGTCAGGGTATGTGGTCTCACAGCGTTGGAGTACGTGACTGTCAGGGTATGTGGTCTCACAGCGTTGGAGTACGTGACTGTCAGGGTATGTGGTCTCACAGCGTTGGAGTACGTGACTGTCAGGGTATGTGGTCTCACAGCGTTGGAGTACGTGACTGTCAGGGTATGTGGTCTCACAGCGTTGGAGTACGTGACTGTCAGGGTATGTGGTCTCACAGCGTTGGAGTACGTGACTGTCAGGGTATGTGGTCTCACAGCGTTGGAGTACGTGACTGTCAGGGTATGTGGTCTCACAGCGTTGGAGTACGTGACTGTCAGGGTATGTGGTCTCACAGCGTTGGAGTACGTGACTCTCAGGTTGTGGTCTCACAGCGTTGGAGTACGTGACTGTCAGGGTATGTGGTCTCACAGCGTTGGAGTACGTGACTGTCAGGGTATGTGGTCTCACAGCGTTGGAGTACGTGACTCTCAGGTTGTGGTCTCACAGCGTTGGAGTACGTGACTGTCAGGGTATGTGGTCTCACAGCGTTGGAGTACGTGACTGTCAGGGTATGTGGTCTCACAGCGTTGGAGTACGTGACTGTCAGGGTATGGTCTCACAGCGTTGGAGTACGTGACTGTCAGGGTATGTGGTCTCACAGCGTTGGAGTACGTGACTGTCAGGGTATGTGGTCTCACAGCGTTGGAGTACGTGACTGTCAGGGTATGTGGTCTCACAGCGTTGGAGTACGTGACTGTCAGGGTATGTGGTCTCACAGCGTTGAGGTACGTGACTGTCAGGGTATGTGGTCTCACAGCGTTGGAGTACGTGACTGTCAGGGTATGTGGTCTCACAGCGTTGGAGTATGTGACTGTCAGGGTATGTGGTCTCACAGCGTTGGAGTACGTGACTGTCAGGGTATGTGGTCTCACAGCGTTGGAGTACGTGACTGTCAGGTTATGTGGTCTCACAGCGTTGGAGTACGTGACTGTCAGGGTATGTGGTCTCACAGCGCTGGAGTACGTGACTGTCAGGTTGTGGTCTCACAGCGTTGGAGTACGTGACTGTCAGGGTATGTGGTCTCACAGCGTTGGAGTACGTGACTCTCAGGTTGTGGTCTCACAGCGTTGGAGTACGTGACTGTCAGGGTATGTGGTCTCACAGCGCTGGAGTACGTGACTGTCAGGTTGTGGTCTCACAGCGTTGAGGTACGTGACTGTCAGGGTATGTGGTCTCACAGCGTTGGAGTACGTGACTGTCAGGGTATGTGGTCTCACAGCGTTGAGGTACGTGACTGTCAGGGTATGTGGTCTCACAGCGTTGAGGTACGTGACTGTCAGGGTATGTGGTCTCACAGCGTTGGAGTACGTGACTGTCAGGGTATGTGGTCTCACAGCGTTGGAGTACGTGACTGTCAGGGTATGTGGTCTCACAGCGTTGGAGTACGTGACTGTCAGGGTATGTGGTCTCACAGCGTTGGAGTACGTGACTGTCAGGGTATGTGGTCTCACAGCGTTGGAGTACGTGACTGTCAGGGTATGTGGTCTCACAGCGTTGGAGTACGTGACTGTCAGGGTATGTGGTCTCACAGCGTTGGAGTACGTGACTGTCAGGGTATGTGGTCTCACAGCGTTGGAGTACGTGACTGTCAGGGTATGTGGTCTCACAGCGTTGGAGTACGTGACTGTCAGGGTATGTGGTCTCACAGCGTTGGAGTACGTGACTGTCAGGGTATGTGGTCTCACAGCGTTGGAGTACGTGACTGTCAGGGTATGTGGTCTCACAGCGTTGGAGTACGTGACTGTCAGGGTATGTGGTCTCACAGCGTTGGAGTACGTGACTGTCAGGGTATGTGGTCTCACAGTGGTGAGGTACGTGACTGTCAGGGTATGTGGTCTCACAGCGTTGAGGTACGTGACTGTCAGGGTATGTGGTCTCACAGCGTTGGAGTACGTGACTGTCAGGGTATGTGGTCTCACAGCGTTGGAGTACGTGACTGTCAGGGTATGTGGTCTCACAGCGTTGGAGTACGTGACTGTCAGGGTATGTGGTCTCACAGCGTTGAGGTACGTGACTGTCAGGGTATGTGGTCTCACAGCGTTGAGGTACGTGACTGTCAGGGTATGTGGTCTCACAGCGTTGGAGTACGTGACTGTCAGGGTATGTGGTCTCACAGCGTTGAGGTACGTGACTGTCAGGGTATATGGTCTCACAGCGTTGGAGTACGTGACAGTCAGGGTAATGTGGTCTCACGTGACTGTCAGGGTATGTGGTCTCACAGCGTTGCAGTACGTGACTGTCAGGGTATGTGGTCTCACAGCGTTGGAGTACGTGACTCTCAGGTTGTGGTCTCACAGCGTTGGAGTACGTGACTGTCAGGGTATGTGGTCTCACAGCGTTGGAGTACGTGACTGTCAGGGTATGTGGTCTCACAGCGTTGGAGTACGTGACTGTCAGGGTATGTGGTCTCACAGCGTTGGAGTACGTGACTGTCAGGGTATGTGGTCTCACAGCGTTGGAGTACGTGACTGTCAGGGTATGTGGTCTCACAGCGTTGGAGTACGTGACTGTCAGGGTATGTGGTCTCACAGCGTTGGAGTACGTGACTGTCAGGGTATGTGGTCTCACAGCGTTGGAGTACGTGACTGTCAGGGTATGTGGTCTCACAGCGTTGAGGTACGTGACTGTCAGGGTATATGGTCTCACAGCGTTGGAGTACGTGACAGTCAGGGTAATGTGGTCTCACGTGACTGTCAGGGTATGTGGTCTCACAGCGTTGGAGTACGTGACTGTCAGGGTATGTGGTCTCACAGCGTTGGAGTACGTGACTCTCAGGTTGTGGTCTCACAGCGTTGGAGTACGTGACTGTCAGGGTATGTGGTCTCACAGCGTTGGAGTACGTGACTGTCAGGGTATGTGGTCTCACAGCGTTGGAGTACGTGACTGTCAGGGTATGTGGTCTCACAGCGTTGGAGTACGTGACTGTCAGGGTATGTGGTCTCACAGCGTTGGAGTACGTGACTGTCAGGGTATGTGGTCTCACAGCGTTGGAGTACGTGACTGTCAGGGTATGTGGTCTCACAGCGTTGGAGTACGTGACTGTCAGGGTATGTGGTCTCACAGCGTTGGAGTACGTGACTGTCAGGGTATGTGGTCTCACAGCGTTGGAGTACGTGACTGTCAGGGTATGTGGTCTCACAGCGTTGAGGTACGTGTCAGTCAGGGTATGTGGTCTCACAGCGTTGGAGTACGTGACTGTCAGGGTATGTGGTCTCACAGCGTTGAGGTACGTGTCAGTCAGGGTATGTGGTCTCACAGCGCTGGTTTCCTGCCCTACTCTGCACTTCACACTGGAGGGGGAGGATGGGGTCTGTGGTCTGAGGGTTCTGACGGCTGCTAACAGCTGACAAGGGGTGGTTGGGGGAGGTGTGAGAGAAGAACATCTCGAGGCACAGAGAGAGAGGACCAGAGAGAGGAAGAGAGAGGAGGAAAGAGAGCGAGAGAGTGAAGGAAGGGAGGAGAGCTCAGAGTAACAGACTCATACTTTTGAGCAAAAGAGACAAAGAAAGAAAAAAGTGTAGGAGAGTAACCAGAGAAGTCCCAACACGATCCCACTGAACCTGACAACCAAGGGACAGTAGGACCAGGGGCTGTTAAAGGATATGTAACGACACACACATTCTGGACAGTGGACAGTCAAACTACAGCTGCAGAGTCTCTGACATGGGGGGAATCTGGATGGTGAGTGAGATCCTGTCTTAATAAAGACATCAGTGAACCTGTGTGTGAATCATGTTGTTTACTAGGTGGTGAATTCAAAATAGGTCATAGGTACAATACAATAATTGCACTTAAAGTAGTGGTTGATTTTTCGTTACTTCTTTTCCTGCTACAGGGGAGTTGAAATACAACATTGTGAAAGGGAAGTGGTAAATGTGGTGACATTTAAAAATAGATTAGTTCTTTGAGTGCTTTTACAGTGTTTTTTCAATGCAAACCGCCAAAGTCCCTTCCTGTTAACAGCCCACTTTTTTTTGTTAATGCATTGACCTCTCTCTCTGTTTTTCATCCTTATCAATAAAAAACATCTCTCCACCCCGCCTCTCCCTCCCTCTATCTCCCACAGCACTGAAGATCTGCTGGGCCTAAAGACACCCCAGCTTCAACACAATGCCCACTCTTCCCTCCTCCCCCCTTTCCACCTCCTCTCCCAACACCTCTTTACCCCTGTCCTCCTCTTCCTTCCCCCTCTCCAATGCCACCTATCCCCCCTTTACCTCCTCCTCTCCAAACCAGACCCTATGTAATCTAGATGAGGGTGCCCTGCGCCTCCCCCTGGTCTTCTTCTACTCCATCTTCTTCCTCCTGGGTCTGGTAGGTAATCTCCTGGCCCTGTGGGTCTTCGTATTCCTCCACTCCAGGAGGAACTCTGTCCGGGTGTTCCTCATCAACGTGGCCATAGCTGACCTGGTGCTCCTGGCCTGTCTTCCCTTCAGAGTCCTCTACCATGCTAACGGCAACCGCTGGGTCCTCGGCCCCCTGGTCTGTAAAGTGGTGGGCAACCTCTTCTACATGAACATGTACATCAGTATCACTCTGCTGGGGTTCATTAGTCTGGATAGGTATGTGAAGCTGAAGGGGCGGGGCAGAGCGGGGAGGGGCCTGGCCAGGAGGCTGAGAGGCGGGGGATGGAGCTGGGTGGCGTGCGGGGCGCTCTGGGGGCTGTCCCTGGCGGCGGCCGTGCCCATGATCGCCATGTCGGAGGGAAACGAGGAACCTGGGAAGTGTTTCCAGTATAAGCAGCGGCGTGGGGCGAAGGGGAAGGCTTACTTCAACATGGCTCTGGTGCTGCTGTTCTGGGGGGTGTTCTGCCTGCTGGTGGTCTCCTATGGGAAGATAGCCATGCGCCTCCTCAAGGTGTCCAGGGATAAACCTGACCTCCCCAATGCCCACCGCTACGGTAGCGCCGCCAGGAAGTCCTTCTTCGTGCTCTTCCTGTTCACCGTCTGCTTCGGGCCCTACCACGCCTTCCGCCCATTCTACGTCCTCTCCCAGCTCAGCCAATCCCCATCCTGCGATTACTTGCGCCTGGTGGACAGGACCAATGAGGTCATGTTGTTGTTCTCCGCCTTCAACGCCGTCCTGGACCCTGTGATGTACTTCCTGTTGTCGGGCTCGGTGCGCAAGGCCGCCGTGAAAGCCCTCGGACAGAGCCTCGGCAACCGGCTCCACTTCCTTAACGACGGGACCTCCAACAGCTCGGTATCAGAGTTCAGACGGACCTCTCTGTCCATCACCTCCCCCAACACCGTCATTAACCCCTCCCATGAGCCCAGGACCAGCCTCTGTCTGATTAGCCCCACCCTCCACCCTGGCGCAGCCATAGTGGCAAAGCAGTGAATTTACAGACCTCATTGTTTAACTTCATGGACATTATAATGTATACCATGGACTCAACAACTGATGCATGTGACAAGGTCCAATGTCTTGAACTAGACTCAGTTCCCAAGAATGGACCTGACCAGATGTCCTGAATCAAAGTGATTTACACTACCGCTCAAAAGTTCAGGGTCACTTAGAAATGTCCTTGTTCTTGAAAGAAAAGCACATTTTTTTGTCCATTGAAATAACATCAAATTGATCAGAAATACAGTGTAAACATTGATAATGTTGTAAATGACTATTGTAGCTGGAAACAGCAGATTTTTTTATGGAATATCTACATAGGCGTACAGAGGCACATTATCAGCAAAACCCCAGTCTCAACGCAAAACACCAGTCTCAACGCGAAACACCAGTCTCAACGCAAAACCCCAGTCTCAACGCAAAACCCCAGTCTCAACGCAAAACCCCAGTCTCAACGCAAAACCCCAGTCTCAACGCAAAACCCCAGTCTCAACGCAAAACCCCAGTCTCAACGCAAAACCCCAGTCTCAACGCAAAACCCCAGTCTCAACGCAAAACCCCAGTCTCAACGCAAAACCCCAGTCTCAACGCAAAACCCCAGTCTCAACGCAAAACCCCAGTCTCAACGCAAAACCCCAGTCTCAACGCGAAACGCCAGTCTCAATGCGAAACCCCAGTCTCAACGCGAAACCCCAGTCTCAACGCGAAACCCCAGTCTCAACGCGAAACCCCAGTCTCAACGCGAAACCCCAGTCTCAACGCGAAACACCAGTCTCAACGCGAAACACCAGTCTCAACACAAAACACCAGTCTCAACGCAAAACACCAGTCTCAACGCAAAACACCAGTCTCAACGCAAAACACCAGTCTCAACGCAAAACACCAGTCTCAACGCAAAGCACCAGTCTCAACGCGAAACCCCAGTCTCAACGCAAAACCCTAGTCTCAACGCAAAACCCTAGTCTCAACGCAAAACCCCAGTCTCAACGCGAAACACCAGTCTCAACGCGAAACCCCAGTCAACGCGAAACCCCAGTCAACGCGAAACCCCAGTCTCAACGCGAAACCCCAGTCTCAACGCGAAACACCAGTCTCAACGCGAAACACCAGTCTCGACACAAAACACCAGTCGACACAAAACACCAGTCGACACAAAACACCAGTCGACACAAAACACCAGTCAACACAAAACACCAGTCAACACAAAACACCAGTCAACACAAAACACCAGTCAACACAAAACACCAGTCAACACAAAACACCAGTCTCAACTAGATAGAGGAACTCTGGACAGAGGAACTCTGCCGAGAAGGTCAGCATCCCGGAGTCGCCTCTTCACTGTTGACGTTAAGACTGGTGTTTTGCAGGTACTATTTAATGAAGCTGCTAGTTGAGGACTTGTGAGGCGTCTGTTTCTCAAACTAGACACTTGTCCTCTTGCTCAATTGTGCAACCCTTGCAAAAGGGTTTTCTAAATGATCAATTAGACTTTTAAAATGATAAACTTGGATTAGCTAATGCAACGTGCCATCAAATCAAATCAATATTTATTGGTCACATACACATGGTTAGCAGATGTTAATGTGAGTGTAGCGAAATGCTTGTGCTTCTAGTTCCGACTGCAACAATATCTAACATCTCCATATGAGAAGAGTAATGTAGGGTATGTAAACATTATATAAAGTGGAACACAGGAGTGATGGTTGCTGATAATGGGACTCTGTACGCCTATGTAGATATTCCTTTCTTTTTTAAATCAGCAGTTTCCAGATACAATAGTCATTTACAACATTAATAATGTCTACACGGTATTTCTGATCAATTTGATGTTATTTTAAATGGACAAAAAAAATAGCTTTTCTTTAAAAACAAGGACATTTCTAAGGGACCCCAAACTTTTGAATGGTAGTGTAAATGCCTGTGTCTGTCTTGTCAATAGTATGTGACACAATCATATCTGATATAACACTGTACAAAGCAAATAAATATATACGATTTAAGCTCACATGTATATATGTCGCCTTGGTGTGAAAACTGAATGGAAGATAAGCATCACATAGTCCCCTCTACTGGTGGTATTAGGTACTACCACTACAGCAGTCTCCTACACACCTGCACCATCACACACACACACACACACACACACACACACACACACACACACACACACACACACACACACACACACACACACACACACACACACACACACACACACACACACACACACACACACACACTTCTTACAACCCAGATCACAAGTATTCAAACAGACAAATACACGCACAACAACAAACGAAAACCCATCTTTCATTAAACACTACATACACTCAACTCAGGGGGAAGGTGTAGCTTTGTGTACACTACATACCCTCAACACAGGGGGAAGGTGTAACTTTGTGTACACTACATACACTCAACACAGGGGGAAGGTGTAACTTTGTGTACACTACATACCCTCAACACAGGGGGAAGGTGTAACTTTGTGTACACTACATACACTCAACACAGGGGGAAGGTGTAGCTTTGTGTACACTACATACACTCAACACAGGGGGAAGGTGTAACTTTGTGTACACTACATACCCTCAACACAGGGGGAAGGTGTAACTTTGTGTACACTACATACACTCAACACAGGGGGAAGGTGTAGCTTTGTGTACACTACATACACTCAACACAGGGGGAAGGTGTAACTTTGTGTACACTACATACACTCAACACAGGGGGAAGGTGTAACTTTGTGTACACTACATACACTCAACACAGGGGGAAGGTGTAACTTTGTGTACACTACATACACTCAACACAGGGGGTAGGTGTAGCTTTGTGTACACTACATACGCTCAACACAGGGGGAAGGTGTAACTTTGTGTACACTACATACACTCAACACAGGGGGAAGGTGTAGCTTTGTGTACACTACATACACTCAACACAGGGGGAAGGTGTAACTTTGTGTACACTACATACACTCAACACAGGGGGTAGGTGTAACTTTGTGTACACTACATACACTCAACACAGGGGGAAGGTGTAACTTTGTGTACACTACATACACTCAACACAGGGGGAAGGTGTAACTGTGTACACTACATACACTCAACACAGGGGGAAGGTGTAGCTTTGTGTACACTACATACACTCAACACAGGGGGAAGGTGTAACTTTGTGTACACTACATACACTCAACACAGGGGGAAGGTGTAACTTTGTGTACACTACATACACTCAACACAGGGGGATGGTGTAACTTTGTGTACACTACATACACTCAACACAGGGGGTAGGTGTAACTTTGTGTACACTACATACACTCAACACAGGGGGAAGGTGTAGCTTTGTGTACACTACATACACTCAACACAGGGGGAAGGTGTAACTTTGTGTACACTACATACACTCAACACAGGGGGAAGGTGTAGCTTTGTGTACACTACATACACTCAACACAGGGGGTAGGTGTAACTTTGTGTACACTACATACACTCAACACAGGGGGTAGGTGTAACTTTGTGTACACTACATACACTCAACACAGGGGGAAGGTGTAGCTTTGTGTACACTACATACACTCAACTCAGGGGGAAGGTGTAACTTTGTGTACACTACATACACTCAACACAGGGGGTAGGTGTAACTTTGTGTACACTACATACACTCAACACAGGGGGTAGGTGTAACTTTGTGTACACTACATACACTCAACTCAGGGGGAAGGTGTAACTTTGTGTACACTACATACACTCAACACAGGGGGAAGGTGTAGCTTTGTGTACACTACATACACTCAACACAGGGGGAAGGTGTAACTTTGTGTACACTACATACACTCAACACAGGGGGAAGGTGTAACTTTGTGTACACTACATACACTCAACACAGGGGGTAGGTGTAGCTTTGTGTACACTACATACACTCAACACAGGGGGAAGGTGTAACTTTGTGTACACTACATACACTCAACACAGGGGGAAGGTGTAGCTTTGTGTACACTACATACACTCAACACAGGGGGAAGGTGTAACTTTGTGTACACTACATACACTCAACACAGGGGGAAGGTGTAACTTTGTGTACACTACATACACTCAACACAGGGGGAAGGTGTAACTTTGTGTACACTACATACACTCAACACAGGGGGTAGGTGTAACTTTGTGTACACTACATACACTCAACACAGGGGGAAGGTGTAACTTTGTGTACACTACATACACTCAACACAGGGGGTAGGTGTAGCTTTGTGTACACTACATACACTCAACACAGGGGGAAGGTGTAGCTTTGTGTACACTACATACACTCAACACAGGGGGAAGGTGTAACTTTGTGTACACTACATACACTCAACACAGGGGGTAGGTGTAACTTTGTGTACACTACATACACTCAACACAGGGGGAAGGTGTAACTTTGTGTACACTACATACACTCAACACAGGGGGAAGGTGTAACTTTGTGTACACTACATACACTCAACACAGGGGGAAGGTGTAACTTTGTGTACACTACATACACTCAACACAGGGGGAAGGTGTAACTTTGTGTACACTACATACACTCAACACAGGGGGTAGGTGTAACTTTGTGTACACTACATACACTCAACACAGGGGGAAGGTGTAACTTTGTGTACACTACATACACTCAACACAGGGGGTAGGTGTAACTTTGTGTGCACTACATACACTCAACACAGGGGGTAGGTGTAACTTTGTGTACACTACATACACTCAACACAGGGGGAAGGTGTAACTTTGTGTACACTACATACACTCAACACAGGGGGAAGGTGTAACTTTGTGTACACTACATACACTCAACACAGGGGGAAGGTGTAACTTTGTGTACACTACATACACTCAACACAGGGGGTAGGTGTAACTTTGTGTACACTACATACACTCAACACAGGGGAAGGTGTAACTTTGTGTACACTACATACACTCAACACAGGGGAAGGTGTAACTTTGTGTACACTACATACACTCAACACAGGGGGTAGGTGTAACTTTGTGTGCACTACATACACTCAACACAGGGGGTAGGTGTAACTTTGTGTACACTACATACACTCAACACAGGGGGTAGGTGTAGCTTTGTGTACACTACATACACTCAACACAGGGGGAAGGTGTAACTTTGTGTGCACTACATACACCCAACACAGGGGGAAGGTGTAACTTTGTGTAAACACAAACAGACTGACTTACTGACATTGGTATTAACACACAAGCAAAAGCTCCCCTTATCCCCTCTGGGAGTCACCAAATGTGTCTGTTTGTGGGCAGGGCTCGCCCCATCTGGTCTGGCATTGTGGCCTACTGTATGTTAGAGAGGTAATCCTATAGTAATCACTGAAGCTGTGCTGTCTGGCCTGTCAAACAGGGTTTCAGCAGGGTTTCCCCTGACACTAAACACTAATCCAGCCCCAGCTTAACTCACCTTCATTACTAGTTAGCCTACTACTCCTACAACCCAATGGGCTAAGCTGATGTCGTTGGGTTAGTCGATATACACTCAATACGAGGAGACAGACGGTGGATCACCAATGGTTACTCCATTCTGTTTGAAATCAATAGATGCCATTGACAACAGTGCTGTTTAGATAAGGGGGAAGTGGGACTGGAGATCTGGGGTAGGGGAGCTTACCTTCACGTCACGGTGAATCACGTTGTTGTCATGGCAATACCGCAGCGCCTCCAAGATCTGTCTCATGTAGTGACTAAAAGAAAATAATGATGAAGAGGAAGGGGGAGAGAGAGGATGAAGAGGAAGGGGAAGAGAGAGAATGAAGAGGAAGGGGGAGAGAGAATGAAGCGTGAGGGGGAGAGAGAGAATGAAGAGTGAGGGGGAGAGAGAGAATGAAGAGGAAGGGGGAGAGAGAGAATGAAGAGGAAGGGGGAGAGAGAGAATGAAGAGTTAGGGGGAGAGAGAGAATGAAGAGTGAGGGGGAGAGAGAGAATGAAGAGTGAGGGGGAGAGAGAGAATGAAGAGTGAGGGGGAGAGAGAGAATGAAGAGGAAGGGGGAGAGAGAGAATGAAGAGGAAGGGGGAGAGAGAATGAAGAGGGAGAATGAAGAGGGAGAGAGAGAGAATGAAGAGGAGAGAGAGAATGAAGAGGGAGAGAGAAAATGAAGAGGGAGAGAGAATGAAGAGGAAGAGAGAGAGAATGAAGAGGAAGAGAGAGAATGAAGAGGAAGAGACAGAATGAAGAGGGAGAGAGAGAGAGAATGAAGAGGAAGGTGGGGGGAGAGAGTGAAGAGGAAGAGACAGAGAATGAAGAGAATGAAGAGAAAGGGGAGAGAGAGAATAAAGAGAAAGGGGAGAGAGAGAATAAAGAGAAAGGGGGTGAGAGAATTAAGAGAATGAAGGGGTCGAGAGAGAATGAAGAGGGAGGGGGAGAGAGAGAATGAAAAGGGAGGGGGAGAGAGAGAATGAAGGGGGCGAGAGAGAATGAAGAGGGAGGGGGAGAGAGAATGAAGAGGAAGGGGGGGAGAGAATGAAGAGGAAGAGACAGAATGAAGAGAAAGGGGAGAGAGAATGAAGAGAAAGGGGGGGAGAGAATGAAGAGAAAGGGGAAGAGAGAGAGAGAATGAAGAGAAAGGGGGAGAGAGAGAGAGAATGAAGAGAAAGGGGGAGAGAGAGAGAGAATGAAGAGAAAGGGGGAGAGAGAGAGAGAATGAAGAGAAAGGGGGAGAGAGAGAGAATGAAGAGAAAGGGGGAGAGAGATAGAGAGAATGAAGAGAAAGGGGGAGAGAGAGAGAGAATGAAGAGAAAGGGGGAGAGAGAGAGAGAATGAAGAGAAAGGGGGAGAGAGAATGAAGTGGAAGGAGGAGAGTGAGGGAATTAGCAACGCCACTACTTCTTAGAGAGCTCCTTCTAAAAGCACTTCATTACAGGCATGTAGAGTCCCCAAGGTTCTCATCGTCCTACCACTGAATACTTGGCCACTTACTTCAAATGAGACCTTGGTTGAAAATGTCAATGTGACGTGCGTGTAACTGGCTACGGCTTCAATCAGCCCGCGTCACAATTTCAAAACACAAGTCAGCTCCGTCCATACTAGAGAGGCAGAGAGGAAATAAGGGAATCTAAGAGTCAAGCTTTTACCTGGCTACAGCTTCACTGTAGACAAAACCAGCATCCGCCCGCTTCACAGTCTCAAAACACAGGTCAGCTGTATCCATACTATGTCAGAGAGGTAGAAATCACATAAAACAAAACTTTATTGAATTTGGATTACACTGTTAGTACAGAAAGTCAATAGGGAGGGACCATTCTAGAATATCAAGTTAAATCTAGAACAGAAATTCTAGAATTTAGTCCATTCTAGAATAGAAAGTCAATAGGTGACTATTCAAGAAACAAAATGGCCAAAACACAACCAACTTACAACTCAAAGACCATGTAGAGCATGCCATCTGAGCTGTAGGTTTCTAGTAGCTCTACGATGTGAGGGTGCTTCAGCATGTGACAGATACTGGCCTCTCTCTTCAGATCTGTGGAGGAAACAGGAGAGATAAGAGATGGAAACCATTTTTCAGTATTGAGATGCATCCGTTTGTCCTCATTTCCCCTTTTCAACACACTCTTCCTCTCCTCCTCATCTTGCCCCATAGCTTATAGGTGTGTGCCCTCCCTCTCTTCCTCCTGACCTCTCCACCGCGCTGACCCAGGTAGCAGACTCCAGTCGGAGGGCAGGAGGGAGGTTAAGAGAAGAGGAAACACCTCCGGCACGTGTTAGTTTGTTCCTTCCCTCTCTTCCCCAACCACATAAACATCAAAGGAGATTAACATGGAGGGGTGCACGTGTGCAGGCAGGGAGAGGCTTGACTGCAGCGCGGGAAGTGCACACACAAGGAAGTAGCAAAGAGCGAAGAACACAGTACACACACACACACACACACACACACACACACACACACACACACACACACACACACACACACACACACACACACACACAACGAAGAGGGGCAAAATAGGTGAAAAAGCATTGGGAGGGAAAGTGAAGTTGTGGGAGCTCATGTGGCACTAGAGGCGTCGTCTGGAGTTCGACCCAGTCAGACACACTGCACTGTTGTCCTCCTCTGTTCTGCAGTTCACATCCCCCTATACAGACCTCATTTACACACTCCCCAGTCTACTGGTCTGCAGAGACTACAAACGTGTGTGCGGTGTTGTGACGGGCCTAACTCATGACGTAAGACCCAGAGACAGAGTCCTTATTCTCTCACTATCTCTGTGTTGAGTCTCTCTCTCTGCATTCCTTGATCTCTGTCTCTCCCTCTCTCTCTCACACACAGAAGACCAAGAGTACGAGTCCGAGAGAGGAAAACAGAACAGATGATACATAGTAGTAAGTGAGGGGGGTATAGTCTAACAGTATGGATTTACTGGATATCGTAGCAGGATAGATGTGCTCTCTACACACACCCTGTTCAATGAAGCCCAGTCTGCTTGATAACTCAAAATGTCACTGCTCACAATTAACACGACTGGTTTCTGTGAGTTTCTGTAAAACTACAGCAGGAGGGGAGGGAGAGGTTAGTTTCATCGGGGGTCCAACTGTCTTTTCTGCCAGCGCTGTGGGGTTTTAAATGAAAGTGACATTTACGAGTTCCAACCAGCCCAACTCTACAGCCAGAAATCAATCTCTCAGCATTCAAACACACTGGAGGTCCTCTCTCTCTCTCTTCTTCTCCCTCTGTTGCTCTACTTCTAACTCTCTCTTTCTCCCTCTGTTGCTCTACTCATAACTCTCTTTCTCCCCCTCTTCTTCTAACTCTCTTTCTCTCTCTCTCTTCTTCTCCCTCTGTTGCTCTACTTATAACTCTCTTTCTCCCCCTCTTCTTCTCCCTCTCTGTTGCTCTACTTCTCTCTCTTTCTCCCTCTGTTGCTCTACTTCTAACTCTCTCTCTCCCCCTCTTCTTCTTCATCTTCTTCTCCCTCTCTGTTGCTCTACTTCTAACTCTTTCTCCCTCTGTTGCTCTACTTCTAACTCTCTCTTTCTCCCCCTCTTCTTCTTATCCCTCTCTGTTGCTCTACTTCGTCCAGACTCTATATAAGTTTACTGGGTTCGTCCAGACTCTATATAAGTTTACTGGGTTCGTCCAGACTCTATATAAGTTTACTGGGTTCGTCCAGACTCTATATAAGTTTACGAGGTTCTTCCAGACTCTATATCAGTTTACGAGGTTCTTCCAGACTCTATATAAGTTTATTAGGTTCTTCCAGAGCCAGACTCTATATCAGTTTACTAGGTTCGTCCAGACTCTATATCAGTTTACGAGGTTCTTCCAGACTCTATATCAGTTTACGAGGTTCTTCCAGACTCTATATAAGTTTATTAGGTTCTTCCAGAGCCAGACTCTATATCAGTTTACTAGGTTCGTCCAGACTCTATATAAGTTTACTAGGTTTGTCCAGACTCTATATCAGTTTACGAGGTTCTTCCAGACTCTATATAAGTTTATTAGGTTCTTCCAGAGCCAGACTCTATATCAGTTTACTTTGTTCTTCCAGAGCCAGACTCTATATCAGTTTACTAGGTTCTTCCAGAGCCAGACTCTATATCAGTTTACTAGGTTCTTCCAGAGCCAGACTCTATATCAGTTTACTAGGTTCTTCCAGAGCCAGACTCTATATCAGTTTACTAGGTTCTTCCAGAGCCAGACTCTATATCAGTTTACTAGGTTCTTCCAGAGCCAGACTCTATATCAATTTACTAGGTTCTTCCAGACTCTATATCAGTTTACTAGGTTCTTCCAGAGCCAGACTCTATATCAGTTTACTAGGTTCTTCCAGAGCCAGACTCAATATCAGTTTACAATCCCTCTTTATTACACTATCAATATTTTCACACACAATTCTGTCTTTCCATTCCCTTATGATGCTGTCCTTGGCCCAGCTCTGACCGGAGCATCACAGATGGCACACCATGAACGCCAAAACCCAGGGCACTGCCACCACAGTGTGACACACACACAGACAGAACAGCATGACACGGCAGGAAACTGCATGGAAAGTTAGTATGCATCAGCGCTTTACCCACACAGCGCATGAGTGTGACTCTTCCTTACCCTCTGTGCTGAGGCCAGGGCTGGAGGTGAAACTGGCCACATCTACGATCTTCACTGCAAACTGCTGCCCTGTGTCCCTGTTGATACAGCGCCTCACCACACTGAAGGGACCCCTGGAAGACAGAAAACACAGTGGGTTAGTCACGTTTCTCTCACACACACACACACACACACACACACACACACACACACACACACACACACACACACACACACACACACACACACACACACACACACACACACACACACGCCTTGGGAATAGGGAGAAGGGGTCGATTTGGAATTCATTCTTGGATATATCTGGCACCTTTACATTCTCTCTGTTCTTCCCTGTAGGCCTTCAGTAATCACAGTGCAGTAACAATAACCCAACAGCCCTGGATATGATGGAGCCTAATGCTGGAGATGGAGCAGCTAGCGACGTAGAGTAACACTGCTTCCCTTCCCCCCCTCGCTCCTCCCTGAGGAGTAACACTGCTTCCCTTCCCCCCTACCCAATTCCTCCCTAAGGTGTAACACTGGTTCCCTTCCCCCATAGCTCCTTCCAAAGGAGTAACACTGCTTCCCTTCCCCCATAGCTCATTCCAAAGGAGTAACACTGCTTCCCTTCCCCATAGCTCCTTCCAAAGGAGTAACACTGCTTCCCTTCCCCCTTTCTCCTTCCAAAGGAGTAACACTGCTTCCATTCCCCCATAGCTCTTCCCTAAGGTGTAACACTGGTTCCCTTCCCCCATAGCTCCTTCCAAAGGAGTAACACTGGTTCCCTTCCCCCATAGCTCCTTCCAAAGGAGTAACACTGGTTCCCTTCCCCCCCTAGTTCCTCCCTAAGGAGTACACTGGTTCCCTTCCCCCCTAGTTCCTCCCTAAGGTATAACACTGGTTCCCTTCCCCCCTAGTTCCTCCCTAAGGTGTAACACTGCTTCCCTTCCCCGCTAGCTCCTTCTAAGATGTAACACTGGTCTACTCCTACTAGCTCCTCCCTAAGGTGTAACACTGGTTCCCTTCCCCCATAGCTCCTCCCTACAGTGTAACACTGGTTCCCTTCCCCCCTAGTTCCTCCCTACGGTGTAACACTGGTCCCCCCTAGTTCCTGCCTAAGGAGTAACATTGCTTCCCTTCCCCCATAGCTCCTTCCTAAGGAGTAACACTGCTTCCCTTCCCCCCTAGTTCCTGCCTAAGGAGTAACACTGCTTCCCTTCCCCAAAAGCTCCTTCCTAAGGAGTAACACTGCTTCCCTTCCCCCCTGGCTCCTTCCTAAGGAGTAACACTGCTTCCCTTCCCCCATAGCTCCTTCCAAAGGAGTAACACTGCTTCCCTTCCCCCCCTAGTTCATCCCTAAGGAGTAACATTGCTTCCCTTCCCTCCTAGCTCCTCCCTAAGGTGTAACACTGGTTCCCTAACCCCCCTAGCTCCTTCCAAAGGAGTAACACTGCTTCCCTTCCCCTCAAGCTCCTCCCTAAGGAGTAACACTGGTTCCCTTCCCCCCCTCGCTCCTCCCTAAGGAGTAACACTGCTTCCCTTCCCCCCGAGGTCCTTCCAAAGGAGTAACACTGCTTCCCTTCCCCCCTAGCTCCTCCATAAGGTGTAAAACTGGTTCCCTTCCCCCCTAGTTTCTCCCTAAGGTATAACACTGGTTCCCTTCCCCCCTAGTTCCTCCCTAAGGTGTAACACTGCTTCCCTTCCCCGCTAGCTCCTTCTAAGGTGTAACACTGGTCTCCTCCTACTAGCTCCTCCCTAAGGTGTAACACTGGTTCCCTTCC
The DNA here is from genome assembly GCF_023373465.1 of Oncorhynchus keta. Lineage (NCBI taxonomy): Eukaryota > Metazoa > Chordata > Actinopteri > Salmoniformes > Salmonidae > Oncorhynchus > Oncorhynchus keta. The sequence continues at coordinate 1,184,599 of NW_026290787.1, forward strand.
CCCATAGCTCCTCCCTACAGTGTAACACTGGTTCCCTTCCCCCCCTAGTTCCTCCCTACGGTGTAACACTGGTTCCCTTCCCCCCTAGTTCCTTCCTAAGGAGTAACACTGCTTCCCTTCCCCCATAGCTCCTTCCTAAGGAGTAACACTGCTTCCCTTCCCTCCTAGCTCCTCCCTAAGGTGTAACACTGGTTCCCTTCCCCCATAGGTCCTTCCAAGGGAGTAACACTGCTTCCCTTCCCCCCTAGCAACTCCCTAAGGAGTAACACTGGTTCCCTTCCCCCCCCAGCTCCTTCCAAAGGAGTAACACTGCTTCCCTTCCCCCATAGCTCCTTCCTAAGGAGTAACACTGCTTCCCTTCCCCCCTAGCTCCTTCCTAAGGAGTAACATTGCTTCCCTTCCCCCATAGCTCCTTCCTAAGGAGTAACACTGCTTCCATTCCCGCACTAGCTCCTTCCTAAGGAGTAACACTGATTCCCTTCCCCCCCTAGTTCCTCCCTAAGGAGTAACACTGCTTCCCTTCTCCCATAGCTCCTCCCTAAGGAGAAACACTGCTTCCCTTCCCCCCCTAGTTCCTGCCTAAGGAGTAACACTGCTTCCCTTCCCCCATAGCTCCTTCCTAAGGAGTAACACTGCTTCCCTTCCCCAATAGGTCCTTCCAAAGGAGCAGCACTGCTTCCCTTCCCCCCCATAGCTCCTTCCTAAGGTGTAACACTGCTTCCCTTCCCCCATAGCTCCTTCCAAAGGAGTAACACTGCTCCCCTAGCTCCTTGCTAAGGAGTAACACTGTTTCTCTTCCCCCATAGCTCCTTCCAAAGGAGTAACACTGCTTCTCTTCCCCCATAGCTCCTCCCAAAGGAGTAAAACTGCTTCCCTTCCCCCCCTAGTTCCTCCCTAAGGAGTACACTGCTTCCCATCCCCCCATAGCTCCTTCCTAAGGAGTAACACTGCTTCCCTTCCCCCATAGCTCCTTCCAAAGGAGTAACACTGCTTCCCTTCCCCCCCTAGTTCCTCCCTAAGGAGTAACATTGCTTCCCTTCCCCCATAGCTCCTTCCAAAGTAGTAACATTGCTTCCCTTCCCACCAAGCTCCTTCCTAAGGAGTAACACTGCTTCCCTTCCCCATAGCTCCTTCCAAAGGAGTAACACTGCTTCCCTTCCCCCCATAGCTCCTTCCTAAGGAGTAACACTGCTTCCCTTCCCCCCCTAGTTCCTCCCTAAGGAGTAACATTGCTTCCCTTCCCCCATAGCTCCTTCCAAAGTAGTAACATTGCTTCCCTTCCCACCAAGCTCCTTCCTAAGGAGTAACACTGCTTCCCTTCCCCCTTGCTCCTTCCTAAGGAGTAACACTGCTTCCCTTCCCCCATCGCTCCTTCCTCAGGAGTAACACTGCTTCCCTTCCCCCCCCTAGTTCCTCCCTAAGGAGTAACACTGCTTCCCTTCCCCCCATAGCTCCTCCCTAAGGAGTAACACTGCTTCCCTTCCCCCATAGCTCCTTCCAAAGGAGTAACACTGCTTCCCTTCCCCCCATAGCTCCTTCCTAAGGAGTAACACTGCTTCCCTTCCCCCATAGCTCCTTCCTAAGGAGTAACACTGCTTCCCTTCCCCCCTTGCTCCTCCCTAAGGTGTAACACTGGTTCCCTTCCCCCATAGGTCCTTCCAAGGGTGTAACACTGCTTCCCTTCCCCCCAAGCTCCTCCCTAAGGAGTAACACTGATTCCCTTCCCCCCCTCGCTCCTCCCTAAAGAGTAACACTGCTTCCCTTCCCCCCGAGGTCCTTCCAAAGGAGTAACACTGCTTCCCTTCCCCCCCTAGCTCCTCCCTAAGGTGTAACACTGGTTCCCTTCCCCCCATAGCTCCTTCCTAAGGAGTAACACTGCTTCCCTTCCCACCAAGCTCCTTCCTAAGGAGTAACACTGCTTCCCTTCCCCCCTTGCTCCTTCCTAAGGAGTAACACTGCTTCCCTTCCCCCATCACTCCTTCCTCAGGAGTAACACTGCTTCCCTTCCCCCCCCTAGTTCCTCCCTAAGGAGTAACACTGCTTCCCTTCCCCCCATAGCTCCTCCCTAAGGAGTAACACTGCTTCCCTTCCCCCATAGCTCCTTCCAAAGGAGTAACACTGCTTCCCTTCCCCCCATAGCTCCTTCCTAAGGAGTAACACTGCTTCCCTTCCCCCATAGCTCCTTCCTAAGGAGTAACACTGCTTCCCTTCCCCCCTTGCTCCTCCCTAAGGTGTAACACTGGTTCCCTTCCCCCATAGGTCCTTCCAAGGGTGTAACACTGCTTCCCTTCCCCCCAAGCTCCTCCCTAAGGAGTAACACTGATTCCCTTCCCCCCCTCGCTCCTCCCTAAAGAGTAACACTGCTTCCCTTCCCCCCGAGGTCCTTCCAAAGGAGTAACACTGCTTCCCTTCCCCCCCTAGCTCCTCCCTAAGGTGTAACACTGGTTCCCTTCCCCCCATAGCTCCTTCCTAAGGAGTAACACTGCTTCCCTTCCCCCATCGCTCCTTCCTCAGGAGTAACACTGCTTCCCTTCCCCCCCTAGTTCCTCCCTAAGGAGTAACACTGCTTCCCTTCCCCCCATAGCTCCTCCCTAAGGAGCAACACTGCTTCCTTCCCCATAGCTCCTTCCAAAGGAGTAACACTGCTTCCCTTCCCCCCATAGCTCCTCAAAAGGAGTAACACTGCTTCCCTTCCCCCATCGCTCCTTCCTCAGGAGTAACACTGCTTCCCTTCCCCCCTTAGTTCCTACCTAAGGAGTAACACTGCTTCCCTTCCCCCCATAGCTCCTCCCTAAGGAGTAACACTGCTTCCCTTCCCCCCTAGTTCCTCCCTAAGGAGTAACACTGCTTCCCTTCCCCCATAGCTCCTTCCAAAGGAGTAACACTGCTTCCCTTCCCCCATAGCTCCTTCCTAAGGAGTAACACTGCTTCCCTTCCCCCCCTAGTTCCTCCCTCAAGAGTAACACTGCTTCCCTTCCCCCATAGCTCCTTCCAAAGGAGTAACACTGCTTCCCTTCCCCATAGCTCCTTCCTAAGGAGTAACACTGCTTCCCTTCCCCCCCTAGTTCCTCCCTAAGGAGTAACATTGCTTCCCTTCCCCCATAGCTCCTTCCAAAGGATTAACACTGCTTCCCCTCCCCCTAGTTCCTCCCTAAGGAGTAACACTGCTTCCCTTCCCCCATAGCTCCTTCCAAAGGAGTAACACTGCTTCCCTTCCCCCCATAGCTCCTTCCTTAGGAGTAACACTGCTTCCCTTCCCCCACTAGTTCCTCCCTAAGGAGTACACTGCTTCCCTTCCCCCCATAGCTCCTTCCTAAGGAGTAACACAGCTTCCCTTCCCCCATAGCTCCTTCCAAAGGAGTAACACTGCTTCCCTTCCCCCCTAGTTCCTCCCTAAGGAGTAACATTGCTTCCCTTCCCCCATAGCTCCTTCCAAAGGAGTAACACTGCTTCCCTTCCCACCAAGCTCCTTCCTAAGGAGTAACACTGCTTCCCTTCCCACTTAGCTCCTTCCAAAGGAGTAACACTGCTTCCCTTCCCCCCATAGCTCCTTCCTAAGGAGTAACACTGCTTCCCTTCCCCCATAGCTCCTTCCTAAGGAGTAACACTGCTTCCCTTCCCCCCTTGCTCCTCCCTAAGGTGTAACACTGGTTCCCTTCCCCCATTGCTCCTTCCTAAGGAGTAACACTGCTTCTCTTCCCCCCACAGCTCCTTCCTAAGGAGTAACACTGCTTCCCTTCCCCCATAGCTCCTTCCTAAGGAGTAACACTGCTTCCCTTCCCCCCTTGCTCCTCCCTAAGGTGTAACACTGGTTCCCTTCCCCCATAGGTCCTTCCAAGGGAGTAACACTGCTTCCCTTCCCCCATTGCTCCTTCCTAAGGAGTAACACTGCTTCCCTTCCCCCCCTAGTTCCTGCCTAAGGAGTAACACTGCTTCCCTTCCCCCATAGCTCCTTCCAAAGGAGCAGCACTGCTTCCCTTCCCCCCATAGCTCCTTCCTAAGGAGTAACACTGCTTCCCTTCCCCAATAGGTCCTTCCAAAGGAGCAGCACTGCTTCCCTTCCCCCCCATAGCTCCTTCCTAAGGTGTAACACTGCTTCCCTTCCCCCATAGCTCCTTCCAAAGGAGTAACACTGCTTCCCCCCCCCCCTAGCTCCTTGCTAAGGAGTAACACTGTTTCCCTTCCCCCATAGCTCCTCCCTAAGGAGAAACACTGCTTCCCTTCCCCCATAGCTCCTTCCAAAGGAGTAACACTGCTTCCCTCCCCCCCCCCCCTAGTTCCTCCCTAAGGAGTAACATTGATTTCCCTTCCCCCATAGCTCCTTCCTAAGGAGTAACACTGCTTCCCTTCCCCCCTAGTTCCTGCCTAAGGAGTAACACTGCTTCCCTTCCCCTATAGCTCCTTCCTAAGGAGTAACACTGCTTCCCTTCCCCCCTGGCTCCTTCCTAAGGAGTAACACTGCTTCCCTTCCCCCATAGCTCCTTCCAAAGGAGTAACACTGCTTCCCTTCCCCCCCCTCGTTCATCCCTAAGGAGTAACATTGCTTCCCTTCCCCCATAGCTCCTTCCAAAGGAGTAACACTGCTTCTCTTCCCCCCACAGCTCCTTCCTAAGGAGTAACACTGCTTCCCATCCCCCATAGCTCCTTCCTAAGGAGTAACACTGCTTCCCTTCCCTCCTAGCTCCTCCCTAAGGTGTCACACTGGTTCCCTTCCCCCATAGGTCCTTCCAAGGGAGTAACACTACTTCCCTTCCCACCTAGCTCCTCCCTAAGGAGTAACACTGGTTCCCTTCCCCCCCTAGCTCCTTCCAAAGGAGTAACACTGCTTCCCTTCCCCCCAAGCTCCTCCCTAAGGAGTAACACTGGTTCCCTTCCCCCCCTCGCTCCTCCCTAAGGAGTAACACAGCTTCCCTTCCCCCCCGAGGTCCTTCCAAAGGAGTAACACTGCTTCCCTTCCCCCCTAGCTCCTCCCTAAGGTGTAACACTGGTACCCTTCCCCCCATAGCTCCTTCCTAAGGAGTAACACTGCTTCCCTTCCCCCATCGCTCCTTCCTCTGGAGTAACACTGCTTCCCTTCCCCCCCCTAGTTCCTCCCTAAGGAGTAACACTGCTTCCCTTCCCCCCATAGCTCCTCCCTAAGGAGTAACACTGCTTCCCTTCCCCCCATAGCTCCTCAAAAAGGAGTAACACTGCTTCCCTTCCCCCATCGCTTCTTCCTCAGGAGTAACACTGCTTCCCTTCCCCCCTTAGTTCCTACCTAAGGAGTAACACTGCTTCCCTTCCCCCCATAGCTCCTCCCTAAGGAGTAACACTGCTTCCCTTCCCCCCTAGTTCCTCCCTAAGGAGTAACACTGCTTCCCTTCCCCCATAGCTCCTTCCAAAGGAGTAACACTGCTTCCCTTCCCCCATAGCTCCTTCCTAAGGAGTAACACTGCTTCCCTTCCCCCCTAGTTCCTCCCTAAGGAGTAACATTGCTTCCCTTCCCCCATAGCTCCTTCCAAAGGATTAACACTGCTTCCCCTCCCCCTAGTTCCTCCCTAAGGAGTAACACTGCTTCCCTTTCCCCATAGCTCCTTCCAAAGGAGTAACACTGCTTCCCTTCCCCCCATAGCTCCTTCCTTAGGAGTAACACTGCTTCCCTTCCCACACTAGTTCCTCCCTAAGGAGTACACTGCTTCCCTTCCCCCCATAGCTCCTTCCTAAGGAGTAACACAGCTTCCCTTCCCCCATAGCTCCTTCCAAAGGAGTAACACTGCTTCCCTTCCCCCCTAGTTCCTCCCTAAGGAGTAACATTGCTTCCCTTCCCCCATAGCTCCTTCCAAAGGAGTAACACTGCTTCCCTTCCAACCAAGCTCCTTCCTAAGGAGTAACACTGCTTCCCTTCCCCCTTAGCTCCTTCCAAAGGAGTAACACTGCTTCCCTCCCCCCTTGCTCCTCCCTAAGGTGTAACACTGGTTCCCTTCCCCCATAGGTCCTTCCAAGGGAGTAACACTGCTTCCCATCCCCCATTGCTCCTTCCTAAGGAGTAACACTGCTTCCCTTCCCCCCCTAGTTCCTGCCTAAGGAGTAACACTGCTTCCCTTCCCCCCATAGCTCCTTCCTAAGGAGTAACACTGCTTCCCTTCCCCAATAGGTCCTTCCAAAGGAGCAGCACTGCTTCCCTTCCCCCCCATAGCTCCTTCCTAAGGTGTAACACTGCTTCCCTTCCCCCATAGCTCCTTCCAAAGGAGTAACACTGCTCCCCTAGCTCCTTGCTAAGGAGTAACACTGTTTCTCTTCCCCCATAGCTCCTTCCAAAGGAGTAACACTGCTTCTCTTCCCCATAGCTCCTCCCAAAGGAGTAAAACTGCTTCCCTTCCCCCCCTAGTTCCTCCCTAAGGAGTACACTGCTTCCCATCCCCCATAGCTCCTTCCTAAGGAGTAACACTGCTTCCTTCCCCATAGCTCCTTCCAAAGGAGTAACACTGCTTCCTTTCCCCCCCTAGTTCCTCCCTAAGGAGTAACATTGCTTCCCTTCCCCCATAGCTCCTTCCAAAGTAGTAACATTGCTTCCCTTCCCACCAAGCTCCTTCCTAAGGAGTAACACTGCTTCCCTTCCCCATAGCTCCTTCCAAAGGAGTAACACTGCTTCCCTTCCCCCCATAGCTCCTTCCTAAGGAGTAACACTGCTTCCCTTCCCCCCCTAGTTCCTCCCTAAGGAGTAACATTGCTTCCCTTCCCCCATAGCTCCTTCCAAAGTAGTAACATTGCTTCCCTTCCCACCAAGCTCCTTCCTAAGGAGTAACACTGCTTCCTTCCCCTTGCTCCTTCCTAAGGAGTAACACTGCTTCCTTCCCCATCGCTCCTTCCTCAGGAGTAACACTGCTTCCTTCCCCCTAGTTCCTCCCTAAGGAGTAACACTGCTTCCCTTCCCCCATAGCTCCTCCCTAAGGAGTAACACTGCTTCCTTCCCCCATAGCTCCTTCCAAAGGAGTAACACTGCTTCCTTCCCCATAGCTCCTTCCTAAGGAGTAACACTGCTTCCCTTCCCCATAGCTCCTTCCTAAGGAGTAACACTGCTTCCCTTCCCCTTGCTCCTCCCTAAGGTGTAACACTGGTTCCTTCCCCCATAGGTCCTTCCAAGGGTGTAACACTGCTTCCCTTCCCCCAAGCTCCTCCCTAAGGAGTAACACTGATTCCCTTCCCCCTCGCTCCTCCCTAAAGAGTAACACTGCTTCCCTTCCCCCCGAGGTCCTTCCAAAGGAGTAACACTGCTTCCCTTCCCCCCCTAGCTCCTCCCTAAGGTGTAACACTGGTTCCCTTCCCCCCATAGCTCCTTCCTAAGGAGTAACACTGCTTCCCTTCCCCCATCGCTCCTTCCTCAGGAGTAACACTGCTTCCCTTCCCCCCCTAGTTCCTCCCTAAGGAGTAACACTGCTTCCCTTCCCCCCATAGCTCCTCCCTAAGGAGCAACACTGCTTCCCTTCCCCCATAGCTCCTTCCAAAGGAGTAACACTGCTTCCCTTCCCCCCATAGCTCCTCAAAAAGGAGTAACACTGCTTCCCTTCCCCCATCGCTCCTTCCTCAGGAGTAACACTGCTTCCCTTCCCCCCTTAGTTCCTACCTAAGGAGTAACACTGCTTCCCTTCCCCCCATAGCTCCTCCCTAAGGAGTAACACTGCTTCCCTTCCCCCCTAGTTCCTCCCTAAGGAGTAACACTGCTTCCCTTCCCCCATAGCTCCTTCCAAAGGAGTAACACTGCTTCCTTCCCCATAGCTCCTTCCTAAGGAGTAACACTGCTTCCTTCCCCCTAGTTCCTCCCTCAAGAGTAACACTGCTTCCCTTCCCCATAGCTCCTTCCAAAGGAGTAACACTGCTTCCTTCCCCATAGCTCCTTCCTAAGGAGTAACACTGCTTCCTTCCCCCTAGTTCCTCCCTAAGGAGTAACATTGCTTCCCTTCCCCATAGCTCCTTCCAAAGGATTAACACTGCTTCCCCTCCCCTAGTTCCTCCCTAAGGAGTAACACTGCTTCCCTTCCCCATAGCTCCTTCCAAAGGAGTAACACTGCTTCCCTTCCCCCATAGCTCCTTCCTTAGGAGTAACACTGCTTCCTTCCCCACTAGTTCCTCCCTAAGGAGTACACTGCTTCCTTCCCCCATAGCTCCTTCCTAAGGAGTAACACAGCTTCCTTCCCCATAGCTCCTTCCAAAGGAGTAACACTGCTTCCTTCCCCCTAGTTCCTCCCTAAGGAGTAACATTGCTTCCTTCCCCATAGCTCCTTCCAAAGGAGTAACACTGCTTCCTTCCCACCAAGCTCCTTCCTAAGGAGTAACACTGCTTCCTTCCCACTTAGCTCCTTCCAAAGGAGTAACACTGCTTCCCTTCCCCCCATAGCTCCTTCCTAAGGAGTAACACTGCTTCCCTTCCCCATAGCTCCTTCCTAAGGAGTAACACTGCTTCCCTTCCCCCCTTGCTCCTCCCTAAGGTGTAACACTGGTTCCCTTCCCCCATTGCTCCTTCCTAAGGAGTAACACTGCTTCCCTTCCCCCTAGTTCCTGCCTAAGGAGTAACACTGCTTCCTTCCCCCATAGCTCCTTCCAAAGGAGCAGCACTGCTTCCTTCCCCCATAGCTCCTTCCTAAGGAGTAACACTGCTTCCCTTCCCAATAGGTCCTTCCAAAGGAGCAGCACTGCTTCCCTTCCCCCCATAGCTCCTTCCTAAGGTGTAACACTGCTTCCTTCCCCCATAGCTCCTTCCAAAGGAGTAACACTGCCCCCTAGCTCCTAACACTGTTTCCCTTCCCCATAGCTCCTTCCAAAGGAGTAACACTGCTTCTCTTCCCCATAGCTCCTCCCTAAGGAGTAACACTGCTTCCCTTCCCCCATGGCTCCTGCCTAAGGAGTAACACTGCTTCCTTCCCCTAGTTCCTCCCTAAGGAGTAACACTGCTTCCTTCCCCATAGCTACTCCCTAAGGAGTAACACTGCTTCTCTTCCCCATAGCTCCTCCCTAAGGAGTAACACTGCTTCCTTCCCCCTTGCTCCTTCCTTAGAGTAACACTGCTTCCCTTCCCCGTAGTTCCTCCCTAAGGAGTAACACTGCTTCCTTCCCCATAGCTCCTTCCAAAGGATTAACACTGCTTCCCCTTCCCCTAGTTCCTCCCTAAGGAGTAACATTGCTTCCCTTCCCCCATAGCTCCTTCCAAAGGAGGATTAACACTGCCTCCCTCCCCTAGTTCCTCCCTAAGGAGTAACACTGCTTCCCTTCTCCCATAGCTCCTTCCAAAGGAGTAACACTGCTTCCCTTCCCCCATAGCTCCTTCCTTAGGAGTAACACTGCTTCCTTCCCCCTAGTTCCTCCCTAAGGAGTACACTGCTTCCTTCCCCCTTAGTTCCTCCCTAAGGAGTAACATTGCTTCCTTCCCCATAGCTCCTTCCAAAGGAGTAACACTGCTTCCTTCCCCATAGCTCCTTCCTAAGGAGTAACACTGCTTCCTTCCCCCATAACTCCTTCCTAAGGAGTAACACTGCTTCCTTCCCCCTTGCTCCTTCCTAAGGAGTAACACTGCTTCCCTTCCCCCATCGCTCCTTCCTCAGGAGTAACACTGCTTCCCTCCCTCCCCCCTAGTTCCTCCCTAAGGAGTAACACTGCTTCCCTTCCCCCCATAGCTCCTCCCTAAGGAGTAACACTGATTCCCTTCCCCCATAGCTCCTTCCTAAGGAGTAACACTGCTTCCCTTCCCCCCTTGCTCCTCCCTAAGGTGTAACACTGGTTCCCTTCCCCCATAGGTCCTTCCAAGGGTGTAACACTGCTTCCCTTCCCCCCTAGCAACTCCCTAAGGAGTAACACTGGTTCCCTTCCTCCCCCAGCTCCTTCCAAAGGAGTAACACTGCTTCCCTTCCCCCCTTGCTCCACCCTAAGGAGTAACACTGGTTCCCTTCCCCCCCTCGCTCCTCCCTAAGGAGTAACACTGCTTCCCTTCCCCCCTTGTTCCTCCCTACAGTGTAACACTGGTTTCCATCCTCCTAGCTCCTTCTCAGGTGTAACACTGGTTCCCTTCCCCCTAGCTCCTTCTAAGGTGTAACACTGGTTTCTTTCCCCCATAGCTCCTTCCTAAGGAGTAACACTGCTTCCCTTCCCCCCTTGCTCCTCCCTAAGGTGTAACACTGCTTCCCTTCCCCCCATAGCTCCTTCCTAAGGAGTAACACAGCTTCCCTTCCCCCATAGCTCCTTCCAAAGGAGTAACACTGCTTCCCTTCCCCCCTAGTTCCTCCCTAAGGAGTAACATTGCTTCCCTTCCCCCATAGCTCCTTCCAAAGGAGTAACACTGCTTCCCTTCCCACCAAGCTCCTTCCTAAGGAGTAACACTGCTTCCCTTCCCACTTAGCTCCTTCCAAAGGAGTAACACTGCTTCCCTTCCCCCCATAGCTCCTTCCTAAGGAGTAACACTGCTTCCCTTCCCCCATAGCTCCTTCCTAAGGAGTAACACTGCTTCCCTTCCCCCCTTGCTCCTCCCTAAGGTGTAACACTGGTTCCCTTCCCCCATTGCTCCTTCCTAAGGAGTAACACTGCTTCCCTTCCCCCCCTAGTTCCTGCCTAAGGAGTAACACTGCTTCCCTTCCCCCATAGCTCCTTCCAAAGGAGCAGCACTGCTTCCCTTCCCCCCATAGCTCCTTCCTAAGGAGTAACACTGCTTCCCTTCCCCAATAGGTCCTTCCAAAGGAGCAGCACTGCTTCCCTTCCCCAATAGGTCCTTCCAAAGGAGCAGCACTGCTTCCCTTCCCCCCATAGCTCCTTCCTAAGGTGTAACACTGCTTCCCTTCCCCCATAGCTCCTTCCAAAGGAGTAACACTGCCCCCCCCCTAGCTCCTAACACTGTTTCCCTTCCCCCATAGCTCCTTCCAAAGGAGTAACACTGCTTCTCTTCCCCCATAGCTCCTCCCTAAGGAGTAACACTGCTTCCCTTCCCCCCATGGCTCCTGCCTAAGGAGTAACACTGCTTCCCTTCCCCCCTAGTTCCTCCCTAAGGAGTAACACTGCTTCCCTTCCCCCATAGCTACTCCCTAAGGAGTAACACTGCTTCTCTTCCCCATAGCTCCTCCCTAAGGAGTAACACTGCTTCCCTTCCCCCCCTTGCTCCTTCCTTAGGAGTAACACTGCTTCCCTTCCCCCGTAGTTCCTCCCTAAGGAGTAACACTGCTTCCCTTCCCCCATAGCTCCTTCCAAAGGATTAACACTGCTTCCCCTTCCCCTAGTTCCTCCCTAAGGAGTAACATTGCTTCCCTTCCCCCATAGCTCCTTCCAAAGGATTAACACTGCCTCCCCTCCCCCTAGTTCCTCCCTAAGGAGTAACACTGCTTCCCTTCTCCCATAGCTCCTTCCAAAGGAGTAACACTGCTTCCCTTCCCCCCATAGCTCCTTCCTTAGGAGTAACACTGCTTCCCTTCCCCCCCTAGTTCCTCCCTAAGGAGTACACTGCTTCCCTTCCCCCCTTAGTTCCTCCCTAAGGAGTAACATTGCTTCCCTTCCCCCATAGCTCCTTCCAAAGGAGTAACACTGCTTCCCTTCCCCCCATAGCTCCTTCCTAAGGAGTAACACTGCTTCCCTTCCCCCATAACTCCTTCCTAAGGAGTAACACTGCTTCCCTTCCCCCCTTGCTCCTTCCTAAGGAGTAACACTGCTTCCCTTCCCCCATCGCTCCTTCCTCAGGAGTAACACTGCTTCCCCCCCCCCCCCCCTAGTTCCTCCCTAAGGAGTAACACTGCTTCCCTTCCCCCCATAGCTCCTCCCTAAGGAGTAACACTGATTCCCTTCCCCCATAGCTCCTTCCTAAGGAGTAACACTGCTTCCCTTCCCCCCTTGCTCCTCCCTAAGGTGTAACACTGGTTCCCTTCCCCCATAGGTCCTTCCAAGGGTGTAACACTGCTTCCCTTCCCCCCTAGCAACTCCCTAAGGAGTAACACTGGTTCCCTTCCCCCCCTCGCTCCTCCCTAAGGAGTAACACTGCTTCCCTTCCCCCCTTGTTCCTCCCTACAGTGTAACACTGGTTTCCATCCTCCTAGCTCCTTCTCAGGTGTAACACTGGTTCCCTTCCCCCTAGCTCCTTCTAAGGTGTAACACTGGTTTCTTTCCCCCATAGCTCCTTCCTAAGGAGTAACACTGCTTCCCTTCCCCCCTTGCTCCTCCCTAAGGTGTAACACTGGTTCCCTTCCCCCATAGGTCCTTCCAAGGGAGTAACACTGCTTCCCTTCCCCCCTAGCAACTCCCTAAGGAGTAACACTGGTTCCCTTCCCCCCCCCAGCTCCTTCCAAAGGAGTAACACTGCTTCCCTTCCCCCCTTGCTCCACCCTAAGGAGTAACACTGGTTCCCTTCCCCCCCTCGCTCCTCCCTAAGGAGTAACACTGCTTCCCTTCCCCCCTTGTTCCTCCCTACAGTGTAACACTGGTTTCCATCCCCCCGAGTTCCTCCCTAAGGTGTAACACTGGTTCCCTTCCTCCTAGCTCCTTCTCAGGTGTAACACTGGTTCCCTTCCCCGTAGCTCGTTCTAAGGTGTAACACTGGTTTCTTTCCCCCCTAGCTCCTTCTAAGGTGTAACACTGGTTCCCTTCCCCCCTAGCTCCTCCCTAAGGTGTAGCACTGGTTCCCTTCCCCCCTAGTTCGTCCCTTCAGTGTAACACTGGTTTCCATCCCCCCTAGTTCCTCCTTATGGTGTAACACTGGTTCCCTTCCACCCTAAGCCCTGCTATGGTGTATGCAGACTGAAGGGATAGGGTACTTGTAAGCAATAAGGTGTGGGCTTCACCTAGCCTTCATATGGGTTTTGATTTCATTCTACCATAGAGTTAACACCTAGGTCTGCAAACATTGAAGTGGTATGGAATAGAGACCAGGGGATGGGTGTAGTATTGGACTGGACTAGTATTGCCCAGCCTAAATGTCAATAAAACTCCCATTATCTCCATGACACTGTGATGAGCCAAAAGCCAGGTGAACTCAGTTGGGTTTGAGGTCAATTTCATCTTAAATAAGCTCAAGAATTCAAATATCCTCACAGAAGATGATAGACTAGCTGCCCAATTTGAATTCGTTAATCGAATTGCAATTCATCTCCCTTGTTGTCAAATGTCGACTGAGTGAGTTCCAATGGAATTGACCCTGTCAAACCCCCCACCCCTGGAAGGCGCCAAGGCAAGAGACCACACGCAGGAGTGTCATTCCACGGGGAAGAACTGTGAGAAAGGAGAGAGAGGGTAGGTACGCTTTGATGACATAGACACGGCTGTGCTCACAACATGGGCCCCCTCCCACGTTCAGCACGGTCCTGCAGTGTTAGTATTACCCGTTAGCACCTGGCCACCTTCTCACATTACCTTGGATGGGAACTAGATTGCCATTAGAGAGAAACGAGAGAGAATGGGAGATATAGAGGGAACTTGAGGTAGCCTTGTAGCCAAAGAAAGCCAATGGTCGAGACGGATCGTGAGTAGAGGTGTGAACGTTTAAACGAAATGTGGATCCTTAACGTTAAAAAAAATCCACAAACGGAATAATAATAGGTTTTATTTCCCACAAAATTATAATCGCGGTGCAGCTGGCTCGCCTAGTCTTTCTCTTCGCTAATGGTGCGAGTGCGTGTTCTCTCTTCCGTCTGTTGCATGTAGAATATCCTAGCCTATTAATTGTGGATAGGCCCTGCTTTACAATAAGTCGCAAAATACAGCATTCTTTTGCGAGATACTGCTTTTGATTTCCGATAGATATGTCTCGTAGACGGTTCTGACTCCGTCTGCCTGGTGGCTGACCTGCCTGTCCCATCTCTCTCCGTCCCTCGCTAGCTCGCTATGAAAGATGCGAGTGTTTGTTCTCACAAGTACGGCAACTAATCAGTCTTGTTTTCTGTCTACTAAATGTCACGGTATTTAACGAACTTTAAAGTACTTTATTTAGGAGTGATATGTTCGTAGGTAGGCAGCTTGATATTATTTGATTGACAGTTCTGGTGGCCGAGTGATGGATATTAGCTGCCATTCAGAAGCACAGATCCTTTACAAATACAATTCCCGTTCAGTGTCGCTTCGAAACTATCTCCAGAGAAGGTTTCGTGTCGGTATTTAAAAAGCTGTAGTGTACCCTTACATACCAACATGCCGTAGCGCGTTCAATGGTATATGACTGCGGTAGATTTAACGTCATTGCCCGGCACTAGCGGGCAGAATTGGGAGCATTATTCTGCATTGTGAAATTTGTATGCTTTTTCCCCCTTATCGTTTTAACGGAAAACCGATCTTAAAAAACTGATGTTTAAATGGCAGTTTAACCCTTAAGCACAATTGACAATTTGTCACACCCCTAGTGAGTAGTAAGGACACGTTGCCTTCCATTGAGGTAGGCTAAGAATGTGACTCATTCTTAACTCTTTCGTGTCAAGAGTCCGATTACAGTCCAATGATGGTGTTAAAAACAACGAGGCAGAGTTCAGTTAACTCGTCCCCGGATGCCAAAACTGTGTACACACTAATTGCACCGGAAAGCTTCTAAAGTGTCTGTTGAGATAGGAAAGTGGAAGAAATCACACAGCTCTAAATATTTACTTGGTTTAATTTACTGGTTACTTGAAGAGTACAACCTTTTGAATATTAATAGAGGGCAATTAGGATTCATATTGCTGTAATGGAGTGCATCTGAAATTCACAGGCCGAAATACCTCTAGGATATTAAGCCAGTCTCAGTGCAGAGATTTCCACTTCTCTCCTAGACTCCAGTAGGGTAGGGGGCCTGAGGAGGAACGTGGGACCCCGAAACACCCATGTAGTCAGAGCTGAACTACCAGTTAAATGCACCCAACCATCGTGCTTCTTTAACTTACACCATCCCTTTCAGAATCCGATGGTGTTATGCAAGAGGGGAAAGTATGTATGTAGGAAAGGAGGAGTAATGAAGGAAAGAGGAAAGCAGGTGAGAGTACATAGGGATGTAAAGAGAGGAAGGAATTAGGATGAAATAAATACAAATGGGGCACTTTTTGGGAAATAACCAGTCTGGAGGCCCAGGAGCCCTTTGACAAGCAGAGACCAAATTCAATATCACCTCTGAGTCCCCTGTTCTCAAAGCAGTCAACAAACCCATCTGTAAGAATAAATCAGCCAGGCCAAACTCCCCAGAGTCCACACTCCGTGAAGAGCTGACCACACACTTCCTGAGAAATAGTGGAGACAAGAAACAACGAGAGAAGAGAAAGTTAGATGGAATGTAGAATTCTAAGAAGCACCTCGGGAGGTGTGGGCAGAAGGAGATTCTTGCCAGCATGCCTAGAGTCAGTTACATCATCTCATCATAATGGCTGAGGTGGAGGCTGGAGGGAGGGAGAACAGATCGTAGACCTGTAGATGAGGGTGTAGGCTAAACGGTCTGAATGACTGGGCCCAAGACACATGCACAGTACGGGAAAGACGGTGAAGGGTTTGTTATGTTTGTTCAGGGATAGCTTAGCCTTCGTATGTTCTATCAGTAACAAATGTACTGAGTGTTATGGTTGCTCAGAACCCCGAGGCTATAAAACATGCACAAATGGTAGTTAGCCTAATGTGTAGCAAGTGTGTGTATTGTTTGTAGAGCTATGAATGAATTAAGAAAAACTGCAAACATATAATTTTTTAAAATGCTTACATTTAATGAGCTCAATGCGATCAAAAGCATTAAAACGTAGGCTAGAAGTTGATGTTTAATTAGCTGAGCCAACGTGAGTCAGAGTACTGATCACTCCACCAGTTCCCAGTCATTCTGACAATATTCCAATCCTTCCTGGCTCTAATGAGTACCCCAGAGCCAGAATTAAGAGCCGCGTGTGATTCCAGTTGCACTTGTCTGCATTACTATTCCCATGCAGAGAATCATTATGAGCAGAGACGGCTCAAATTACCCACGCCTCGCCCATCCCCTTCAACTGGAGCTTAAATGCCCGGCCTGAGCACGTCATTGTGTTTACTGAAATGTAACACACACAATGGGCTAATAAGTAGGATTGCATAACCTGTTTGCGTGAGCTTTACTTCCCTCAGATAAGGATGCAGTGGAGAGTAAGGCCTTGTGCCATCTTTTGTTAGAATAATGTCTGAATAGGCAATGGGCCTTAGTTCACTGCTCATGTACAGGGTCTCGCCTTGACTACTGTGCTTTGTTGAATCTGTTTATTCTTATTGTGCATTTGTTTTTACCAAAATGATTCAAACTAAATTGGAAGATATAACATTTTAAAAAGGTTCGCTTCCAAAAGCCCCAGTAGGCTTCTACCAATGGTACTGCAGTAGACCTATAGCTTAGCAATAGGTCTGAGTTACTCGTAATGTCTACCAATACTCTCAACAGGGTGTCCCTCCACATCTCCTTTTTACTTTCTTAAAGGAGGAGAGGAGAGCCTGGTACTAGCTGGCTGTCAGCCAACTGTGTATGGATCCGGAAGAACTTGATTCCTACAGAGCCAGAGGGGGAAGGGTTCCATTCTGGTTGATTCAGAATGTTCTAGAGACTGAACACCCCATTCAGCTAAGCGTACAGTAAGCTACACCTCAGAGAACAATTAACTTAGTGTAGTAGTCAACTAGCAGGTTGCAGGTCATCCTCAGAGCATGACCCTACTGGCAATCCTCCCCTCCCACACAGTCCCCTCCCACAGTCACCCACCCAGTCACCTCCCACACAGTCACCCACCCCGTCACCTCCCACAGTCACCCACCCCGTCACCTCCCACACAGTCACCCACCCCGTCACCTCCCACCCAGTCACCTCCCACAGTCGCCTCCCCCGTCACCTCCCACAGTCACCCACCACCCAGTCACCACCCACCAGCCTCCCACCCCGCAGTAAAAATAAATGTTGTCATACCCGTGGTATATGGTCTCATATACCACAGCCTTCAGCCAATCAGCATTCAGGTCTCGAACCACCCAGTTTCTTAAATGAGATTAGGTAGAAATAACAGAGATTAAAACACTCCTCCAGCTCAGGAACTGAGCCGAAACAAAGGCTCAGTCATCCCAAAGGCCTTCTGCCAACCTTAGACAAATCATAGCAGAGGTGTTTGGATGTGTGCGTGTACTAGCCCGAAACTATTCCCTCATCAGCTAACACGAACACCTAACACAGCGACAACCTAACACATATGTCGCTGGTTGACATGTCTATTTACACCGTTTCAGCCTCTGTCGGTAGCACGTCACACCTACTTTGGGAAGTGTCACCACAACATTTCAATCATTCACAGATCTACAGTGTCAGTCAAATGTCTCTCTCTCTCATCAAACAAAATGTCTTGTTATAGTTCACAAACCTCCTCAGAGGGCTACAGGCCACGGGTGAAGTGAGTATTCCATTGACAGTTATTTTTAAGGCTACATATCTCGTAAAAACCCATCTAGACTATATTAGTTACTTCTCAGAGCCATGCATGGAAGCATAGGCAACACTAGAAGGGAAACAGAAAAATGACTGGCTGTAAAATCACATCCTACTAAGCGACGAACGTTTGTTGCCGTGTCAACGCCACTTTAGACGTCCCTGACAATACAGACCCTTGAGCTGCGATAACAGCACGTCTTCAGCTCATTGAACACTCCATGAACTACCAAGGGAACGAAAACATCTGAACCAATGTGAACCAAAGGGAGCATGGGATAGCAGGAGAGGACTTGTTCTAAGCCTCTGTTCGTTGGTTCCCTAGCTCTTCTTGACAGTGAGTGTGGTTTACAAAAATTGGAGGTCAGCCCTGGAGTCCACTGACATTAGTTATATATCCGGCCTCGGGGCAATCCTATTTCAAACCCTCTATTGTCTCCAATGATCTTCCTCAGCATCCCCTCCCTTCATCCTGGGCTGAGGAAAATGATCCCCAGCTTTCTGAAGGAGACGCTGGCAGAGTTCTCTACCTAAAAGACACTGGCTGGTACTCAGTGCTTTTGTCTGACAATCGCTTCACTGTCAGAAACTAGGCTGCGTCGCTGGTGGAGAGGATTGATTTGGAATCATGCTTTTTGTTCGGCTTTCTTTCACAAAGCTGGGACATAAATCAAGTTTATTGGAAAATATTTGCTTCACTAAACAGAACCGGGTGATGTACAATGAAATAAATAAGTGTAGCTGTTTTGGTGAAAGACGCCCTTGTGCCCTGACAACTATGAGTGAGAAAGGAAAGATGAAAGGAGGAACAAATTACTTTGGGAAGGGGAAGGTAGGAGGCCATGAAGCCCTTTCTGATCATGGTGATAACATAGTCATGGTGTAATAGGCTCCTCTGACTAGAGGCCCTCTCTGCGTTACTGCACCAAGGTAGGCCCTGGGCGGCTACTTATTTACCAGCTGTCCTGAGACCAGTATTGTCACCCACCACATGACGTCTAACACCAGGACTGGGTAAAGTAGACCAGATCCTAGATCCGTCACTGAGTGAGGAGGTAACCGAAGCAGAGAGCTCCCTAAACAAAGAGTAGAGCCTGAGGGGCTGAAGAGCAATCAGCATGTGTCTCAGCCTGGACCCTAATGGACCCACGGGTCTCGATTGAGCATAGAGGGGGAGGGGAGCTTGGCCAGCTCCAAGACCACAGCAGCCTGCCTGCCCAGTCTTCATATGAAGGGGTGTGATCATCAGCCACAACAATAGAAATCCGGGGTAAAGGGGTTATTGGTTGGAGTGGGTGGTAGTTTCAATACATTTACATCTGGGTTTCCAGACTAATCTGTGAAAATGACATTGTTGTAAGCTATGTGAGGGCAAACTAGGCCTGCACCAAATAGAAGAGGCCCTCTTCAATCAACAACCACCTTCCTGCACTAATGCATGTCAGGATTTATGTGCTTTATAAATCAATGTTTATAGTGTGAAACAGATAGAAAACTCAACTGCTTCTAGACCTATCAATTATCTCAGTGTTGGAACTGGGAATGTTTTAAACATTTGTTCACTTATTCTTGAAACCTGATAACTGGGTTTTACTGAACTGGGTTTTGGCCTAAACCCAGAGTTGCTACTTTAGATTTTAGACTAATTGTCAATCCAGGGTAAAATTAGGTTGCCTCCTAAATCTCTTTGTAAGACAAATCCAGGCTAAATAGATCAGGGATAAACGTGATCATTAACTGTGTGTGCAATGTTTAAAAGTCCATCAACAATAGGATTGGCCACCTCTGGTTGGTGGGGATCAATAGACTGGTCTACAATTGACAGGGCAGGGACAATGACTAGCAGTGCATGATATCAGAACACCGGTGCAGCCATAGAACACAGCAGTCTACCCAAAACACTGAATGTGACTATTCTGTTGAAGTTCCATCCTCCCCAGGAGCCTATGCTCCTTCTCTTAAAGTAGGATCAAGAAGTAGTGTGTGATGTCATCGCAATGACAATCTGCAGCCTGTGTCTTGTTCCAAATGGCCAATGATACTAAATGATTGACTATAATTACCCTGCATCTGAATCTGAGAGAAGAGTGTAGTGGTGTTGACAGTAGTACTTGTGGAGATCGTTATAGACCTAGTTGTAGTAGCCAAACAAGTTTACATTTCAACCCAAAACTATGAATGGCCCAGCTTTTAAAACATATAGCGCCTCCAAACCACAAATGAGTCACTATGCCTATGTGTAGTAAAATAATGTTATATTGTCATATACGCCAGATAGGTGCCATGAAATGTGTTGTTTTACAGGGTCAACCATAGTAGTACAACACCCCGGGAGCAAATTAGGGTTAAGTGCCTTGCTCAAGGGCACATTGTCAGATTTCCCACCTTGTCGGCTCGGGTATTGGAAGGAACCAGTGACCTTTCCATTACTGGCCCAAAGCTCTAACCGCTAGGCTATCTGTCGCCCAGTACCGCCTCATCAAAATAATGTGTCTGACAAAGTTGAATGGATGCACAAAACATGAATGAAAATTATCTAGATTGAGAAATGTTTTGAATGTGTGAGCCAATGAACTTTCGTTTTGAACAGATATATTCTCTCCTGCCATGTTAAATGAAGATATCCTGCCCAGCTAAAACAATGCACTCGGCTCTTGAACTAAACAGGGGCTTCACCATACATTATTGGGCCTCACCCAATCAAACTAACAAGTCAATAGGCCTAACTGGTTTCCCATATATTGAACAGTTTATGCAATCGTGTTATATGCTTATTGAACCAGTTGCTGTGGAAGTGATTTTACATAGGCCTGACAATAGATGGGTAGTGTGAGGTTGTATGACCAACTCACCTACAAGTAGGCCAAGTAAAACAGCTGTCATGATGGTGGTGGCAATTTATATTTGTAAGGCAATTGCTTCCATACAGAAAAAAACAGGCAGGCAGACACGCAATACAATGCACTCAATGCAAACAAGAGGTTTCATTTATTATCATTGTTCAGTTCATAAACATATGCTGACACTTACTTCCCAATCACCTCGCACAGCTCGTAGACATCCTCAAAAAGCACGTCGTCGTCCGCCATGGTCCAAGACAAACGGGGATGCTACCCCCCGTGAAATTCGCCCCACACGGTATTATTTATAGAGAAGCCAATGGCCTCAAGTGTACAGCTCTGACTGATCCTCGTTGGGAGAGAGGGGTAACTGCCACGGAATACCCCGGCAATGGTCGAATAATTCTAGTTTCCTAAATTAATTTCCCAAATGGAAAACCGATGGAGAGGTAATGTTAGCCCGCTAGCTAGAGCGCCAAGCTACATGCGCTGGGTTTAGCTCGACCGTTTTTGACACTCCTCGGCCCCACCTTCTCCGTTTCTCCCGGCTGGTTAATCCCACGACCAGAGCCGAGGACGCGGGATTTATCAACCGTTTGCACAAAACACACCTCTTTGCATGCCCCGAGATTGTATTTTCGGCTAATGCCTACCAGATGCCTCTGCCCGAGTAGGCAGCTTGCTCCCCCGCAAGATAGCTGGCTAACTATAAAATGGTTGGCTATCTCCTAGCAATCTGGATTTATTTTACCGTTTGAAATAGCTTGCTAGCGCCGTTATCGCGCTGAGCACACCCAATGTATCACATATGTCTTGGAATATTACCGCACATGCAAAACAAGGTTGCAGCTACCTGATCTTAAATCAAAGACCTTCATGTTTATCTCGTAAAATGTGCATCCATGTATATTTCGTTGATATGTTGAAAATAAAATGATATTATTTCGTATTCCAGTCTCCTTCGAGCACCGTTACTCCAATTTTTACGCTGTCTCGGATGCTGCTCCTCCGGCTTCCAGAAATGGAAGACTCCTCCCTCTCTAGGTTATGATACTGGTGTGTGGAGAGCCATAATGGCTTTGTAGGCGCGCTCAGACTCTTTGCTAATTCCAATGCCACTTGAGCCAACATGACGTTCAGGGCGCCACCCTCCAAGTCCCCCAAGGCGCAGTTTCCTAATCGGTTTCACACTCCCCATTCCACCAATCCACGGTCGCATTCAATGCACCGCGCACACGCGTTGACAACATCAAACCCATCACCTTACGTCAGCGTTTCCACAATCCTTTCACTGCCCTCGCAATAATATGTATCGTGTATTGTGTATGAATTATTACTTTCCATCTGATACAGATTTGTCCGGACCAATATTGCACGTCTATAAATAAGGGTATCAAAAAAGGACCAGCATCCATTGCAGCATTGGAAACACAGGAGTTGACTATTGGAAATATATGAACATTTTTTTTTTGAATATTAGCAAATACCCTATTTCTATAAACCCTTGTTGCCATGCATTAAAAAAGCAAGTACAACCAGATTCCTGCAAGTGATGGCCTCACATTGGCTGGACATTATTTTGCTCTGCCTCAACATAAATGAGCCTATGCATTCTACACTCGGGCAGGAGATGAGATTTGAAGTGATGTCTGTTGTGCAGGTGTGCATCCAGAGATACTTTCTAATAATAGGTGATAAGAGACCTGACAGATATTAGACCTGTTAGGCATAGTCATGTCACAACCACATCTTGGGTCTGTCACATTCGCCTCTCTGCTGAACGTAACCAGTGCTTACAGGGAGGGGCTGGTTCTGTCTGCGGAGTTGCATCAGATGCTGTCTGATAAGAATGAAACAAAATTGCTAACTTGTTGTTATAAAAGTGTATATATAAAATGTATGTTGTGTATGTAGCAGAAAAGCTGCAAGAAGATATGTGTCCTCCGAAGAGGGGATGGGTTATTAAAACATTAAAATACGGTGCCTAGCGGTTCTTGTACTATTGAATCCCAAAGAAACAACCATGTAGCCTAAGTCATAGGTTATTGCAATAGAACTACCATTCTACCACGTACCTTTTCAGTAAATACTTGGTAATTCATTGGCTTAATGGCAGTGAATGCACTGCTTTGCTTTTGACTGATCCCTGGGCCACATTGTTGACACACTTGCGCCAATGCATTTGTATTATTCGGTCACAACGTCACAGGTGAGTGAGTCACTCTGGATTGGTTGACACTGCCCCCTTGAGGTGGTCATACAGGAAAAAAAGAGATCTTATTAAATGACCAGAGGGGTTATGTCATAAACCCTAAAGTTCCAGAATGGGGTGAAATGGCAGCCAGGGAGAAATCCAAACCAGTCTAATTGGAATTAATGTCTATCCTGATTTTACTTATTTATGGAAGGAAATAAAAGTAAGCCATATGATATATCTGAAATTGTGTAATAGAATTACTGTCAACCTTAAATATAGTCATATAATTATACAGTTTTCTTCAAATTCATTATTTTACACAATATCTTACAACAGCACTGGCAAACCATGGTTGACCAACTCCCTGACCAAAATGGCTGACCTCACTGCCAAGGTACATATCCATTCTAGTATTCTAATTCCTAATTATATGATAAAGAACTCCAAATCTAGATACAATGCAGGAATAATATGATAACATCCCAGACCCACTAGTCATAGGCTCTGTATTATACCCCAAATACATAAGAAATAAATGTACTTTCACACAGAATCTTCCTTCAGAAACAAACATTTCAGTCTACCCAGGCTAGCATTATGATGACAATTTCACTCCAACTCAGGGAGAAATGGTCCCATTTGATACATTTTCAATTTTCTCTCATGAATAATTTGTGTGATAGGCCTAAAATGGTCTCTATCTATCAGTTGTTTAATAACCCATGCTTCGTATAAAAAGGCAGCTTCTCACTGTACTAATTACTATGAATTATTGTACTATGAATAATGAACATTGCTATTCTAACATGCATTGACATTTCATCTCTGACTTTGTCCACTGACTAGTACGACAGAGAGGGTATTGCGTAACCATACTAATGACAGCTCTCAACAAACTGATTGTGACAGAGTTAACTATTGTTTGGCTTGGACCCTTTGGAGCCAGCTGCCTGAAGGCATGGATTAGGTTGTATCTCAATAAAATAATTTGTTTCTCCTCTACTAATATGAAGTAACTGGTGAAAGCCAGTACCTAGTATATGCATGCACCATATCAAATTTGCCTTTCCTATTTTTTTTTTCAGATCAGTGCAGATAAAGGAGATATAAGGAGGTTTAAGTATGAAGATGCAGCCCTTATATTACGATCAATGGATTAATAACACAATTGCTTTGAACAGCCTGACTGAGGTGTACCGGTATCTGGTGCCACTAGGGCGAGCTGCTATTATAAAACATCCCTTGCAGTTTCCATAGTGCTTATACTCTGGCTTTACCCTACTATTGGTTGGATCTATTAGGGGCTATTGATGATCCGATTGGTTGGTGATGTGGTCATCGGATGGTCATCTCTACCCCTATACCATTACACATGGGCACACTCACAGATAGATAGAGGTAAAAACAAAGAAAAAGGCAGGACTGGAAAGAGAAAGCGAGAGAAACAGAGAGAGAGAACGAGAGAAAGGCAGCGAGAAAGAGAGTGGAAAAGAGGGAAGGCCACACCACACAAGACAGCAAGCGGAAGAGAGAAGGAGAAAAAGAGCAGTTTCCATAGCAACAGGGAGGGACCAGTGGTAGTGTGGTGCTGGCAGCTACAGTAACACACAGTAGAGAGAGGCACTCTGGTGAGGTAACATCATGGCTGCCTCTGTTTTCAGCTTCATTCAGCTCAATAGACATTGAAGTCATTATTTACACAAATCAATATGCCTCTGACAGGTCATTATGAAATTACAATAAATCAATACAATTTTATTTGAAAGGTCAATTGACAAAGAGTACTTTATAAATCCCAGAACTAAATCCCTAGCTACAGAAAGCCTATCAGGACTAAATCCCTAGCTACAGAAAGCCTATCAGGACTAAATCCCAAGCTACAGAAAGCCTATCAGGACTAAATCCCAAGCTACAGAAAGCCTATCAGGACTTAATCCCTAGCTACAGAAAGCCTATCAGGACTAAATCCCTAGCTACAGAAAGCCTATCAGGACTAAATCCCAAGCTACAGAAAGCCTATCAGGACTAAATCCCAAGCTACAAAAAGCCTATCAGGATTAAACCCCAAGCTACAGAAAGCCTATCAGGACTAAATCCCAAGTTACAGAAAGCCTATCAGGACTAAATCCCAAGCTACAGAAAGCCTATCAGGACTAAATCCCAAGCTACAAAAAACCTATCAGGATTAAACCCCAAGCTACAGAAAGCCTATCAGGACTAAATCCCAAGCTACAAAAAGCCTATCAGGATTAAACCCCAAGCTACAGAAAGCCTATCAGGACTAAATCCCAAGCTACAGAAAGCCTATCAGGACTAAATCCCAAGCTACAGAAAGCCTATCAGGACTAAATCCCAAGCTACAGAAAGCCTATCAGGACTAAACCCCAATTCAATGTGCATTTAATATAAACAAAAACATTTTTTTTTAATTAATTGACATTGTACTCTGTGACAGAGGTAAACACAAAAAAAATGACAATTAGTACTTATTTTAGATTGATTTGATGAGTATCTTCCTTTGTCACTTTCTACATGCAGTACCTTTCAAAAGCAGATCTCACAGTGAAGATGAATACAGAGACATAGTGGTGAAATATCTTAGTATTGTGACAATGCTCATTCATTGTTGCTGTGACATGCATGGTGGTTATTACAAATCCATCCTCCATGCTGACACATCCATTTCTATTCACATCATAAAATCTGGACATTTGCATTACCGGAACTCATAGACTACACTTAAGATAGGCAGCCCAATTCTGATCTTTTGCCAAAATTACTGGCAAAAAATCTGACCTGATCGGCCAAAATACCAATAATTTGGCAAAAGATCGGAGTTGGGTTTCCTGTGTAAAGGCAGCCATAGAGCTACTGAAATCTGAAAAGTCATGCTGGCTTTAATAATCAAAATAAATATATTGTTGAGAAGTTAAACGTGTCAAGATAGACTGTTAATCCACTCAGTGTACACACCAAGCCCTGATTGTATGCATGTCTGCCATGCAGTCCAGTGACCACACACACAACTGTTAACATTGCTAACCAACAAAAATCAGGCAACTTTATTTGATAAAACAGAATCATAAGACACATCTATAGTTATGGTTGGTTGGTTATCAAGATTTCAAAATAGCACTCAGGAGGTCAGAACATATGGAGGTTAACGGCAGTAAGAAGTTAATGTGCACTTGGTGAAGTACAGAAACTAATGGAAAATCATACTCCTGACACGTAATATTTAAATAGTTAAAGACACAATATGGAACAACTCATAAGCAACTGAACACTGACTTTACACTGTACATTTCCTTCTATCTATAAAACTGATAGTATATTCTACACATGACTAAATCACATGTTTTCCTATTACTACACTGATAGCAGGTTCACATTTTTTGGAATGAGTCTTGTCCTGGAGGCAGAACTAAGCAAATCCACTGGATAGGCCAGCTGCAAAGTCAGAATTGGCTATATTGTAAAAATTCATGAAAACTACATTAAACTTTTTGGTCTAAATTTAAGGTTAGGCATTAGGGTTAACAGTTAGATTTAAAATCAGATTTTGTGGCTGTGCCAGCTAGTGACCATTCTGCAGAGCTGCCCCCAGAAAAAGATTCCTTATGAAAAACGCTAACCTGCACACTGATATACCTACAGTACATTAGAGAGCTGGCCTGTGTCCCAAATGGCACCCTAATTTCCTACATAGGGCTCTGGTCAAATGTAGTGCACTATGGGCATTTGGGACACATTCCTGATCCTAGACCTGTTATTCCAGGTAAAAGAGGGCACCAGATAGACAGGGGCCAAGGAATCCTATGTCCAGTGTGTGGTACAGTATATTAGTAGTATATCAAGAGGTGTCGCGTTGTGCACTTAAAGTAACATTTCTAACATTTTCAACATTGTATTCATCATCTCCAGAACTACCCTAACATCAACATATGTGAAAATGCCACGTTTCTATGTTTTGAAGTCAAAATTCGTTTTTCTAATGGCATCATCTGGTGTGCATCGTGATTTCAACCAATTATGAGTAGGCAATGTTCACTAATTGATTCAAATCACATGATGCACACCATATGACGGTGAACAAATATCTGTATATAATATAGCTGAATCAAAACATAGAAACGTGACATTTTCACATACATTGATGTTGGGGGTAGTGCTGATTATGAATATGAAGTATAAAATTCCATATTCAACAGGCCCAAACAACTGATCCTGGATCAGAAACCACCAGATAAATAGAATAAAAAGAGGGTGGACAAGCTAGAATCTGATCAGTTGGGCAGTAACGGAAGAGAGCAGCCAGGGAGGCATAAAGTGGCAGCTTCACATGTTCAGCCTCCTCCCAAACCCGTTTCATGACTAGTTCCGTGCTGGGAGAAAGACAACGATTCACAGTTAATGACAACATCCCGTGTGGTGACTCAGTTCACAGTAATGACAGCTTCCTTCTTCCTATGTAACGACTTCCTCAGTCGTGAATTGGCCCCGACGTCACTAGGAGGCCAAGCCCAGGAGGAATCCACCCACAAACCCGCTGGACAGGACAATGTTCTTCTTGACAAACTCTGTGGCCTGCAGAGAGGGGAAGGAGGAGAGGAAACAAGCAGGCTGTGAGAGGTCACCTCCAATAACTGAAGGGTTATAAGTGATAATAGATGGAAAAATAAGATTCTTATACGCAGGGTATACTTTAGTTTCTGCTTGGGAAAAATAAGATTCTTATACGCAGGGTATACTTTAGTTTCTGCTTGGGAAAAATAAGATTCTTATACGCAGGGTATACTTTAGTTTCTGCTTGTGATAAATCCAGAAATGTGCTTTTACAGTGTGAGTTCGCGAGAGGGCGATGTTGCTGCATTATTAGTCCATCAAATGGCTGCGGATGACTCAGATATTTATGAACTTAGCTATTTCCCCCCAAATATGTAATTAAGTATACCTTTTTTTCCCTCATAAGTACATGCAATGCAAGGCACTGAGATTCAAGCGGACTGGCAATCCAATTGAATCAAAAAGCAGCTCCCACACCCAGGTACCAGTGTTGGTCTCACAGAATAAATGAACAGTAAAGGACCAATGAGCACGCACACATCTCAAACATGTTCACCTTTTAGAATCACACAATACTATAGGCACAATAGCCTACCATAAAACAATGATTAGTAAAGTCAGGCAGTGTAATTAATACCTTTACCTCCTCGAAGAAGGAGTTAATTTCAGGGGCTGCTTGCTTGGTTCTCTTCTTCAGGTGTTTCTTTGCTTTGTTCACATCCTTCTCCACTTTCTTCCAGTCTACCTGCACGTAGCCACTGTGATTCGCTATCTGCAGGAGAAGGTGCAGAAAGGAAAATGAGTGAGGATTGTTGGGTTGCATGTGAAGTGGCACTCCGTTCACGTTGTAACATGTGATGTCATTGGTGTTCCCAAGTGGCGCCTTAGTTGATGTGAAGTAAGGCACTGCATCTCAGTGCTAGAGGCGTCACTATAGACCCTGATTAGTTTCCAGGCTGTATCACAACTGGCAGTGATTGGGAGTCCAATAGGGCAGCGCACAATTGGCCCAGCGTCTTGCAGATTAGGATTTGGACGGGGCAGGCCGTTATTGTAAATAAGAATTTGTTCTTAACGGACTTGCCTAGTTAAATAAACTTTTAAAAATGGAATAGAGATGTGTATTATGTACCCAGCGTTGACTCAATACAAATATGATGCATCTCTTACCTGTAATAACAGGAACCCTCCACCTATGGCAGTTGCAGCTATCTTCCCTACTCTCTGGAACAAGTATCCTGCACACCTGAATGTGAGAGAGAGGAGTGACTGATAGCAGTGCTGTAGTACTCGAGTCCAGGACTCAGACTTGACTCAAGTCTCAATTTTCATAGCTCAACTCAGACTGGACCAGAATTGACTTTGTTGTCAGAAAATCTCTCTGATGCATAATTTAAAATATGGGGCCTACTAGCTACAACAGCAAATGTTAGATATATCCTTAAAATGTACCAACAGTTGGCGAGAATTTAGATTTTTAAATGGTTGGACCACAGCTTTTAGCACTACCAAGGGACTTGTGACTCGACTTGGGAATAAAGGACTCGGACTGGAACACTAGGGACTAGAGGTCGACCGATTATGATTTTTCAATGTTGATACCGATTATTGGAGGACCCAAAAAAGACCATACCGATTAATCTGCCAATTTTTATTTATTTATTTGTAATAATGACAATTACAACAATACTGAATGAACACTTATTTTAACTTAATATAATACATCAATAAAATCTATTTAGCCTCAAGTAAATAATGAAACATGTTCAATTTGGTTTAAATAATGCAAAAACAAAGTGTTGGAGAAGAAAGTAAAAGTGCAATATGTGCCAAAGCGAACATTTAAGTTCCTTGCTCAGAACATATGAAAGCTGGTGGTTCCTTTTAGCATTAGTCTTCAATATTCCCAGGTAAGAAGTTTTAGGTTGTAGTTATTATAGGACTATTTCTCTCTATACCATTTGTATTTCATACACCTTTGACTATTGGATGTTCTTATAGGCACTTTAGTATTGCCAGTGTAACAGTATAGCTCTCCTCGCCCCTACCTGGGCTCGAACCAGGAACACATCGACAACAGCCACCCTCGAAGCATCATTAACCATCGCTCCACAAAAGCCGCGGCCCCTGCAGGGCAAGTGGAACAACTACTCCAAGTCTCAGAGCGAGTGACGTTTGAAACTCTATTAGCGCGCACCCTGCTAACTAGCTAGTCATTTCATATCGGTTACAGCAACCTAATTTCTGGAGTTAATAGGCTTGAAGTCATAAACAGCTCAATACTTGAAGCATTTCGAAGAGCTGCTGGCAAATGCACGAAAGTGCTGTTTGAATGAATGCTTCTAAGCCTGCTGCTGCCTTCCACAGCTCAGTCAGACTGCTCTATCAAATATCAAATCATAGACTTAATGATAACATAATAACACACAGAAATACAAGCCTTAGGTCATTAATATGGTCAAATCCGGTAACTATAATTTCGAAAAATAAAACATTTATTATTTCAGTGAAATACGGAACCGTTCCGTATTTTATCTAACGGGTGGCATCCATAAGTCTAAATATTCCTGTTACATTGCACAACCTTCAATTACGTAAAATTATGGCAAATTAGTTCGCAACGAACCAGGCGGCCCAAACTGTTGCATTTACCCTGACTCTGTGTGCAATGAACGCAAGAGAAGTGACACAATTTCCATAGTTTAATATTGCCTGCTAACATGAATTTATTTTAACTAAATATGCAAGTTTAAAAATATATACTTCTGTGTAGTTTTTAAGAAAGGCATTGATGTTTATGGTTAGGTACATTCGTGCAACAATTATGCTTTTTTTTCTCGCAAATGCGCTTTTGTTAAATCATCCCCCGTTTGGCGAAGTTGGCTGTCTTTGTTAGGAAGAAATAGGCTTCACAGTTCGCAACGAGCCAGGCGGCCTAAACTGCTGCATATACCCTGACCCTGAAGAAAGGCGTTGATGTTTATGGTTAGGTACACATTGGTGCAACGACAGTGCTTTTTTCGCGAAAGCGCTTGTTAAATCACCCGTTTGGCAAAGTAGGCTATGATTCAATGATAAATTAACAGGCACCGCATTGATTATATGCAACGCAGGACAAGCTAGATAACCTAGTAATATCATCAACCATGTGTAGTTAACTAGTGATTATGTTAAGATTGATTGTTTTTTATAAGATACGTTTAATGCTAAATAGCACCTTACTTTGGCTCCTTGCTGCACTCGCATAACAGGTAGTCAGCCTGCCACGCAGTCTCCTTGTGGAGTGCAATGTAATCGGCCATGATCGGTGTCCAAAAATGCAGATTACCGATTGTTATGAAAATTTGAAATCGGCCATTACGATTAATCGGTCGACCTCTACTAGGGACTCAAGGTTAAGTGACTTGACTACATCACCGACTCATACCATGCATTTCATCAGTGAAATGTGTTGATGTGTTTCCGAGGGGCCAAAGATCCAGACATTTGTATAATAAGCATATTTAGCCTATACACCTTTGCTTTGGGTTGCATACCAGCCAGTGACCCCTCCCATCGCAATCTGCGTGGTCACAGAGTATTTCTCTGCGAGGGGACCAGAGTTATTCCCAAACACCATGCTCCACCATTGGTGCCTCCGGGCGTACTCTGTCAGGTCCACCACCTCATAGGTCTCATCCTCGCTCTCCAGCTCATCCTTTTCTGATAAGATGTCATCTGGGATGAAGGAAAGACATACAAATAATTTAAACAGTTTTGCTTTCACTTTATATCACCTAGGCAACCTAGGACAGGTTTTTCTATCATCTAGGCAACCTAGGGCAGGTTTTTATATAATCTAGGCAACCTAGGGCAGGTTTTTATATAATCTAGGCAACCTAGGGCAGGTTTTTATATAATCTAGGCAACCTAGGGCATGTTTTTATATAATCTAGGCAACCTAGGGCATGTTTTTATATAATCTAGGCAACCTAGGGCATGTTTTTATATAATCTAGGCAACCTAGGGCATGTTTTTATATAATCTAGGCAACCTAGGGCAGGTTTTTATATAATCTAGGCAACCTAGGGCAGGTTTTTATATAATCTAGGCAACCTAGGGCAGGTTTTTATATAATCTAGGCAACCTAGGGCAGGTTTTTATATAATCTAGGCAACCTAGGGCAGGTTTTTATATAATCTAGGCAACCTAGGGCAGGTTTTTATATAATCTAGGCAACCTAGGGCAGGTTTTTATATAATCTAGGCAACCTAGGGCAGGTTTCAGGTCCAAATTCAGTCCAATTACCACAGTCAAGAAACAGTTCCAATGCATGCATCTAAATCTTTGCTGTAACTTCATAGTAGTATTGATAGAATTCACAAAAACACATGAATTCATTGAATATTGATTTAAAACATGACTGGAATACTTATTTAGTTGGTAATCACGTTCACGTCATTACTATAAAGTGTATATCTGCGATAATGTTACAATAGTCGGGATAGACGCCATGGGTGACAAAAACAAATAGGTTCACAATGCCAATGGCTGGTATTTGGGTCGATGGGCGATTGCATGCCATTGTTTAGAAATTAGGCTAAATTGCTAGCACCAAACCTAGCCATCTAGTAAGTAAAGTCCCCCTGTCAAAAGCCGCAGGTGAAAGAATAGCAATATTTGAGTGTTTAGATTTCTTGATATTGGAACTATCTATATATAGTATAGCTGATTCATTGTTATAATTCGAGATTATTTTATCCATAAACATGGGGAAGCACTAACCTTCTTTGCGATCCGCCATTTTGGAGAAAATTACATCAGGATGTTGTCCGCTGTATGCAAGCCCCGCCCCTGAGCTTTATAAACCTCTGCTGGCCCCGCCTACAGAATGATGCTTTGCCACATCAGTATTTTAACACTTTGCTCTTTCTTTGAAATGTTGCAGAATGTTGACAATTTCATTTGGAAGCATAAAAATGTTCCATACAAAATATGATTCGATTTCCATCATATTAGATTCAATTTCTGCCCAAATTAGCTATCACTTTATCCCTTGAACATTTAAATTGATTTGAATGTAATTCCAATCTACATCAAATACTGTAACTTATATATAATCAATTGATATCAACATAAATAGTAAGATTTTATAAAGTAATATGTTAAGGGTTTTATGATATATCAAAAAAGCTATTTGGATAATTAGATTTGAGGATTTTACATTGGGTGGATATGTCTTGTCTACCAAATGAGTCTGGGTATTTTGAAAATGTCCACAGCTGGGGGGAAAAAACACCAACAAGAATGATTGCTATACATTTCATTTTCAAGACATGTACAAAAGTAAGAATGTAATTCATAACACAGTAAATATACTGCACATAAATACAGTAGAACTAGCTAGTACATTAAAACAAAAATGCAAACAGATCAAATTGGTATCAACCACAAAAAATGTATAGGAATGTGGGGCCTTGGGCAAGGATGATGATTATTATGATGTGAACATTGCAGGGTGAGAAAATTTTGACAAGTATTATTTGCTGTTGATGGGTAAGCATGTCTAAATAAAACGTTGCAATGATGTGTGGAGGTAAGAATTCTGATTGTGGAGGTAAGAATTCTGATTAGGACTGTGTAAGTCCTTACCTCCACACATCATTGCAACATTTTATTTAGACATGCTTACCCATCAACAGCAAATAATACTGGTATCAAGTATTTGCACAAATTTCTCAGTTGTCACTCTTAAATGTATTTAGTAATATGACAGTTTGCATGTAGTTATTTAACATTGTTATTTATGCACTTTGCAAAACAAATCAATAAATTTGAATACCTATAAAATATATACAT
Source organism: Oncorhynchus keta (assembly GCF_023373465.1). Classification (NCBI taxonomy): domain Eukaryota; kingdom Metazoa; phylum Chordata; class Actinopteri; order Salmoniformes; family Salmonidae; genus Oncorhynchus; species Oncorhynchus keta. The sequence goes on from NW_026290787.1 coordinate 1,217,411, forward strand.
TATTGATTTTGAGAAATAATGAACAGGTATAACTGATTTCTGTGGTTTGTAAAAAGATAAATGAAGATTGGTAAAAAAAAAACTTCATGTCATATGCTGATATTCAGACATTTCTATTGGCTGAAGAGGTAGGAGAGGCGTGACTACGGCGGCGCGTGGGTTCGCTTGCTTGTGTGACACAATTATAACAACTTTAAGCTGGTGGCTGTGGGGAATTTTATGGTCAAATAATACTCTTTTCAAACTGCAAGAATTGAACTTCATGCATTACATTTGATGAGTTGCATAAACGGCGCTTAAAAATGTGACGCGAATACTTTTTGGAGGGGTACTTGTTTTCCTGAAAGGATTTACCATTTTGAATTGCGTTTTGATCGTGGAGAAAAGTTTATTCTATCTTAATACATTTTTAGTTTTCCCTTCTTTGATTTGGTGGAGTATTTCGTTCGCCCTCTCGTCGCGATTCCATGCAATCGTGCGGAGTCTCGCTCGCTGTTGCTGCCTGCGCTGCTGCTCGGAGTCTCGGCTCGGCTTCTGGTGGTGATGAGGAAAAGAAAATGGCGGCGGGAAAAGCCAGTGAAACCGAGGAGGACTTTCCGACGTTGACAGCCCAAGAGAGGGACAGCTTGGTCGGAATTGACAGGTCGGAGTCAAAGCCCTTCACACACCTCTGGTGTATTCTTAATATTCTGTACACGCGTTTGCCGTTTTTATACGCTAAATCCATTTGCACGGCAGTGCAAGTGATACTGAACCGCCTGTGTTGTATTCTTGCTTGCAGCTCACTGTTTGGATTTCAGAGGCTTCATGAAGATGGCGCCAGAACGAAGGCCTTACTGTTGAAGGTAGCTCGCTAAGTTGCAAACACACAGGACCAGCCGGTCCTTGAACCACAACACTTGCACCTTCTACATTCTTGCCCACATAGTAATACGTGTAACAATGTTAAACTAACTGACATAGCCAGTCCACTCTCAGGTGAGACACGGACTCTGGTTATCCATACACCCATCACACGATGTGCGCAGAGCGACCCTGCGGCTACGCACGGTTCCTACCCGACTTCTTTCCCTTGCTAGCTCATCCAATAGTGAAAATGAACGGCTTTTCCATTGCACGTTTTAGTAACCCAACTGGCTATTTTCGTTATTAGGGTGGCCTTGCATTTATCTAACTCGTCAACTTAGCGATTTGTTAGTAACAAAGGCTTGTCATATCAAATGTTTCTACCAAGCTGGTTTGTATTGGGTGCAGTAGAAATGGCTAACAAGCCTGGTAGCTGAAGAAGCTAGCTAATTAACGTTAGCCAGCTGGCTGTGTAATATAACGTATCAAGTACATACTTGCGGGCTTGTCATTTATATTGATAAGACGAACATGCTAACCTTTTCATTTAGCCTGCTGGCAAATGTCTAGCTAGTCCCCTGCTAGTTTGATAACGTTAACTAGCTTGTGGAACGTGCGTTGTTGGACTATGGAGTTGGCCAGCTCATTCTGAATGTTAGCTAGCTAGAGATTCAATGGTCAGGGACATATAGAATGTGGCTTTTTACAGAAAACATCATTACTGTGATAAGCTTTAGGTCAAGTTTCGTAGCCAGTTAGCCAAATCTACCGAGTATGATAAAGTGACCTTACTTGGTCAGAGGACTAGCTAACGTTTAGGAAGGCTACGTTGTTTTTAATGGCGATTTAACGTTCTATTATGGAGTAGACGTCCCATGGTGCCAGGAAAGTATGTTTGCTTGCTGCACTGTGTATCTGGCTCGTGCAAAATGTATGCATGAATTTGAGCCGTTCTCGTGCCCCGGAGTTAGTTTTGATTGTGAAGAGCTCGAGACGGGCTTTCGCTATGTTCCAACGGCTGCTAACTAATGTTAGCTAAACGCGTTAGCTGTTTGGATAGCTAGCCAGTCATGGCTGCTTGGGCCGGTCCAAGATGGCGGGACAGGGAGTAGTGACAACGAAATCTAGCTATGTGGTGAGCTCAATGAAAACATCTATCGATCGAAATTACATGCAATTCGTTGGCAGGTTTTGATTGACCCCTTTAGCCGTGTGGCTTATGTTGGTTTGTTGACAGTTTTCATTGACCCTCTGGATGGGTCCCTTCATAGCTTGGTTTTGCATCCCAGCATCAACCTGTAGCTAGCACATTGGACAGTGAACAAAGGGCAAAGTTGCACACACATTTATACATTTTTGCTATTTATATTGACATTTTTATTTTCACAGTTGGTGTTTACAATTGGAGGAAGCTTCTATCCCCATACTATGTTGCCACCAAAAATAAGTGATTGGCTTCCCAGGGTGCTTAGAAAGTAGGCTTGCTGGCAACGTAAACAGAAAAGCATATTCTATTGCAAATTCAAAACACTGGAGAGATGATGGCAAACTGGCCACACCACAATGCCAGCCAGTTCAAACCCTCACCAATTCAGCCATTCTCTTCTCGCTGCATTATTTCCCCTGGTATTTTTTTCAGCAGCGGTGGCAAAGTTGGATTTGTAGTGGGAGTGTGGCTAATGGAGCTGTCACTGACATACATTTTAGCGTCCCACTTGGCGGCAGAGACACTGTTGATATTTTGAAGCTAATTTCCTGCAATTCTACACATTTTGCCATGGCTTATCCTGTGTTCTTATGCTATTTGAGTGACTCAAACGTAACAAAATTAATGGGGACTCATTGGGGACATTTTTTAAATTTGATTCTCCTGACTAGTTTGTATTTTGGTGATCGTTAGTTATCAAAGGTGATCTTATTTATTTAAATTAAAAAACATACTTTATATCTGGGTTGAGTCGTCTTAATTTTACACTGAGACCGTTAAACATCGCGATAAATAATCATATATTTATTTAATAAAAAGGAATACGGGGGGAAGACTGCACTGTCTCGGCATTTAGCTGGGACTTTATACCCATGCATTCTGTCCACATTTATTATCTCAAGTGATGCAGGGGTCCAATGAAGGAATGACCCCGTTCTCTCTTCATAACCGAGATACAGTTCATTTTAAAATGTCATGTCGTTTTTATTTTTTAGGTCTCACTTTAAAGGTTGCTTAGATTCATATTGTATAGGTTAAAGGTACTCCTTATATCCCTACTCTGAGAAGTGGGTGGGCAGATGCTAGCAGGATGTCACATACTAAAACCAGCCCCTTGCACTTTGGGGAATGTAGCCCTTGGCCAAAATGCCCCATGTAACATTACTTGCTACCCTACACCCTGGTATTCACCCCAGCCATCACATGACACACTCCTAGGGATGTGGTCAATTTTAATCTTGACATTAATGGAACATGTTTTTCATGCACTAAATGAATGACCCGTATGCGTTTCTGCTGCATTACACCTGGTTTTGCAATTGTCTTGCTCCTCTCTAAAATTTGTATTTTTTTATGTAGCCCACCTCCATCAGCTGTTTTTATATTGCGCATTGACCACCAGGGATAAGTTTGGATATTATGATGATAAAACCAGTAGCCTTATGTGAAGCTACTGACTCAACATTTGTTAGACAGTGTCACTTTATTTTTTTTAAACCGTGACCGTTTTCCTCAATTGGTTTGAGTTCCATTTTTATATCACTTGTCTCCTGATTTTTTTTTTTGTGTGTGTGTGTGTTTTTTAAAGTAAAAAAAAAAATGTTTGCTGTGAGGTGTTTTACCACTCATTATCTTCTATAGCTTTCTTAGTTTTGAGTGTCTGCCCTGTCTGGAACGGTACACAGTCTCTCTGTTGCACAGCTATCTACGCCCAGATAACGCAGAGTTCAACTCCACTGACAGAACTGGGTCACTGTATCGCCGCCACTGGATTAAGTGGCAACTACATAGAAATAGAATGAGTAGAACTACAACAGGTCTTACATTGAAATGCTTACTTATAAGCCCTTAACCAACAATGCAGTTTTAAGAAAAATAAGTGATAAGTGAAAAATAATTTAAGAGCAGCAGTAAAATAACAGTAGCGAGGCTATATACAGGAGCTACTGATACAGAGTCGATGTACTGGGGCACAGGTTAGTCAAGGTAATATGTACATGTAAGTAGGGGTAAAGTGACTATGCTTAGATAATAAACAGAGTAGCAGATGTGTAAAAGAGGGGTGGACAATGCAAATAGTCTGGGTAGCCATTTATTTGATTAGCTTGTTCAGGAGTCTTATGGCTTGGTGGTAGAAGCTGTTAATAAGCCTTTTGGATCTAGACTTGGCGCTCCGGTACCGCTTGTTGTGTGGTAGCAGAGATAAGTCTACGACTAGGGTGGCTGGAGTCTTTGACCATTTTAAGGGCCTTCCCCCCCCTGTCACTGCCTGGTATAGAGGTCCTGGATTACATTTACATTTAAGTCATTTAGCAGACGCTTTTATCCAGAGCGACTTACAAATTGGTGCATTCACCTTATGACATCCAGTGGAACAGCCACTTTACAATAGTGCATCTAAATCTTTTAAGGGGGGTGAGAAGGATTACTTTATCCTATCCTAGGTATTCCTTAAAGAGGTGTGGTTTCAGGTGTCTCCGGAAGGTGGTGATTGACTCCGCTGTCCTGGCGTCGTGAGGGAGTTTGTTCCACCATTGGGGGGCCAGAGCAGCGAACAGTTTTGACTGGGCTGAGCGGGAACTGTACTTCCTCAGTGGTAGGGAGGCGAGCAGGCCAGAGGTGGATGAACGCAGTGCCCTTGTTTGGGTGTAGGGCCTGATCAGAGCCTGGAGGTACTGAGGTGCCGTTCCCCTCACGGCTCCGTAGGCAAACACCATGGTCTTGGATGGCAGAAAGCTTGGCCCCAGTGACGTACTTGGCCGTACACACTACCATCTGTAGTGTCTTGCGGTCGGAGGCCGAGCAGTTGCCATACCAGGCATTGATGCAACCAGTCAGGATGCTCTCTATGGTGCAGCTATTTAGTCCCTAATCTATGGAGTTCACATGACAGGGCAGGGGTGCAGCCATGGGTGGGCATAGGCCCACCCACTGGGGAACCAGGCCCAGCCAATCAGAATGGGTTTTTCCCCTCAAAGGGATTTTATTACAGGCAGAAATGCTCCTCAATTTAATCAGCTGTCTGTGTGGCTGGTCCCAGAGGATCTCTCAGGTGAAGAAGCCGTATGTGGAGGTCCTGGGGTGTCATGATTACACGAGGTCTGCGGTTCTGAGGCCGGTCGGATGTACTTCCAAATTCTCTAAGATGATGTTGGAAGCAGTTTATGGTAGGTGAATGTTAATTTCTCTATCTGGCAACAGCTCTGATGGGCATTCCTGCAGTCACCAAACATCTGTGGCATTTTGCTGTGAAAACTGGACATTTTAGTAGCCTTTTATTGTCGCCAGCACAAGGTGCACCTGTGTAATAATCATGCTGTTTATTTAATCAGCTTCTTGATATGCCACACATGTCAGGTGGATGGATTTTCTTGGCAAAGGAGAAATTCTCACTAAAAGGGAGGTAAACAAAGTTCTATGCAACATTTGAGAGAAATAAGTGTTTTGTGCTAATGGAACATTTCTGTGTTCTTTTATTTCACCTCATGAAACATGGGACCACATGTTTGGGATGTGCACAACTGTACCATTGAATGAGTGTTGCATATTAACTTCAATGCACGAGGATGACATTAAAAGGAAGAAGCATAATAGCGGCTACTTTCTTTGGAAGTTTTTTACTGTCCCCATCCAAGTACACAACATCAATGTTTCATGCCACCCTCATCCTGGCCCTTTTTGGGAATAAACTGATTTTAGATCAATGAATGAACATCCCCCTCCACATTCACACACACTTACAAATGGGTATACAATCAATTTATTGTATTTATTTGCAGCAGCTGTGACTTTGTTTGATATGAAGTGGAGTGCTAACATGTTATGGAATCAATTGCAGTTTGTTTATTGGTATAAAATCACATTTACAACTTGTTTGCTTTGTCCCATATCATTGTATTTGTTTTACTTACATGAAATGTGTTACTCGTTAGGAAATAACAAATGTGTTGGGAGTTCATTACCAAGCACCAATGTTCGTTCCTGCAGCATTGTATACCAGTGCCACATTAGGCATCATCGCTTTACTGGAGTAAACAGCACACTTTCATCTAGTTTGTTGTTATATGAACTTGAATGCTTGTTAGGCCTACTGTGTGGTGTGTGCGCACATTCTCATAAAGCCTAAGCCGCAGCTAAATTTAATTCGATTGATCTCGTCATCTGTGATGAAAGTTGAATTCTGGGCTTGGCCTCCCTCAGCTGTGCTGTCTGTCATTTCTCTTGGCCCCTCCCACTTTCCACCATAAACAAATCTCCAGTCAGTCTGAATGGTGACATAGGAAGGCATAGACAAACAACCCCATGCACTCAATCACGCTGAGACTATTCAGCTGTTCAAAGAGAAAGTACCAGGGCCCAAAACTAAGTTTTGGTCCATCAGCCACTGGCAGATATATATATATATATCTCTCTACCAGCCACTCATGTCTTTTTACAAAAAAAAACTAATGAGCATGCTTTAATGTTTTTAAAAACAAATGTATTACTAGTAAAAAGTGATGTGGTACATTGCTCAATTTTCTATATTCTTTGTAAACTGTCTTTTAACTAAAATATCACAGATGAGGCAAGCATGTTCAGCTGTCCGTTTTAAGGTCGGGAGGTTACCGGCACTTGAGCCGCTCCAGTTGCCAGTGACTGAGTGGTCGAAGACACGGCATCTCGACGCAAGAGGCGTCACTGCACTACCTGGTTCGAATCCAGGCTGCATCACATTGGGATTGGGAGTCCCATAGGGCGGTGCACAATTGGCCCAGAGTCGTCCGGGTTTGGCTGGGGTAATCCGTAATTGTAAATAAGAATTTGTTCTTAAACTGACTTGCATAGTTAAACAGAATCAAATTCCAACATTAAAAAATCTCCAGAGTGGCGTAGCAGTCTAAGGCATTGCATCTCAGTGAGGGACGCATCACCTACAGACCCAGGTTCGATCCCAGGCGGTGTCACAACCGGCCTTGAGCAGGAGTCCCATGGGGTGGCGCACAATTGGCCCAGTGTCGTCTGGGTTAGTGGAGGGTTTGGCCGGGAGGGGCTTTAGCGACTCCTTGTGCCGGGCCGTGTGCCTGCAGGCTCACTTCGGTCATCAGTTGAACAGTGTTTCCTCAGACACTGGTGCAGCTGGCTTCCGGGTTAAGAGGGTGGGTGTTAAGAAGCGCGGTTTGGCGGGTCATGTTTCAGAGGAAGCATGACTCGACCTTCACCTCTCCAGAGCCTGTTTAGGAAAATGCAGCGATGCGATTGGAATTTGATATCATGAAAAGGGGGGTAAAATGCAAAAAACATATACAGTACCAGTCTAAGGTTTGGACAACTACTCATTCAAGGGTTTTCTTTATTTTTAGGATTTTCTACATTGTAGAATAATAGTGAAGATGTCAAACATATGAAATAACACATGTAGTAACCAAAAAAGTGTTAAACAAATCAAAATATATTTTAGATTCTTCAAAGGAGCCACCCTTTTACCTTGATGACGGCTTTACCCACTCTTGGCATTCTCTCAGCCTGCTTCACCTGGAATGCTTTTCCATATGCTGAGCACTTGTTGGCTGCTTTTCCTTCACTCTGCAGTTCAACTGAACCCATACCATCTCAATTGGGTTGAGGTCGGGTGATTGTGGAGGCCAGGTCATCTGATGCAGCACCATCACTCTCCTTGGTCTAATAGCCCTTACACAGCCAGGAGGTGTGTTGGGTCATTGTCCTGAAAAATAAATTATAGTCCCACTTAGCCCAAACCAGATGGGATGGCGTTTCGCTGCAGAATGCTGTGGTAGCAACGCTGGTTTAGTGTGCCTTGAATTCGAAATAAATCACTAACAGTGTCAACAGCAACGCACCACCACACCACCACCTCCATGCTTCACGGTAGAAACCACACATGCCAAGATCATCCATTCACCAACTCTGCATCTCCCAAAGACATGGCGGCTGGGACCAAAAATCTCAAGTTTGGACTCATCAGACCAACGTACAGATTTCCACTGGTGTAATGTCCATTGTTCATGTTTCTTGGCACAAGCAAGTCTCTTCATCTTCTTCTTCTTATTATTATTGTCCTTTAGTGGTATCTTTGCAGCAATTTGACTATGAAGGCCTGTTTCTCCTCTGAACAGTTATGTTAAGATATGTCTGTTGCTTGAACTCTGAAGCATTTATCTGGGCTGCAGTTTCTGAGGCTGGTAACGAATGAATTTATCCTCTGCAGCAGAGGTAACTCTGGGTCTTCCTCTCCTGTGGCGGTCCTCGAGAGAGCCAGTTTCATCATACAACTTGATGATTTTTGAACCTGCATTTGAAAACTTTCAGTTCTTATTTTTCCGTGCTGACTGACCTTCATGTCTTAAAGTAATTATGGACTCTCGTTTCTCTTTGCTTATTTGAACGGCCCTGAACTATGTAAACTGGAAACCACGTATCCTGAGGCTGCATTCATTGTAGCTGGGGATTTTAACAAGGCTAATCTGTAAACAAGACTCCTTAAATTCTATCAGCATATTGATTGTGCAACCAGGGCTGGTAAAACCCTGGATCATTGTTATTCTGACTTCTATAAGGCCCTCCCCCCACCCCCCCTTTTGGAAAAGCTGACCATGACTCCATTTTGTTGCTCCCAGCCTATAGACAGAGATTAAAACAGGAAGTTCCCGCGCTCAGGTCTGTTCAAGTGCATCAGTGATGTGGTACCCATAGCAACCATTAAAACATTCCCAAACCAGAAACTGTGGATTGATGGCAGCATTTGCATGAAACTGAAAGCGCGAACCACTGCTTTTAACCAGGGCAAGGTGACCTGAAACATGACCGAATGCAAACAGTGTAGCTATTCCTTCCGCAAGACAATCAAACAAGCTATAGAGACAAAGTAGTCGCAATTCAATGGCTCGGACACGAGGTATGTGGCAGCGTCTACAGTCAATCACGGAATTACAAAAAGAAAACCAGCCCTGTCGCGGACCAGGATGTCTTTCTCCCAGACAGACTAAATAACTTCTTTGCTTGCTTTGAGGACAATACAGTGCCACTGACACGGCCCGCTACAAAAACCTGTGGACTCTCCTTCACTGCAGCCGACATGAGTAAAACATTTAGACGTGTTAACCCTCGCAAGGCTGCAGGCCCAGACGGCATCCCCAGCCGCGTCCTCGGAGCATGCACAGACCAGCTAGCTGGTGTGTTTACCGACATATTCAATCAATCCTTATCCTAGTCTGTTGTTCCCACATGCTTCGAGAGCCACCATTGTTCCTGTTCCCAAGAAAGCTAAGGTAACTGAGCTAAATGACTACTGCCCCGTAGCACTCACTTCCGTCATCATGAAGTGCTTTGAGAGACTAGTCAAGGACCATATCACCTCCACCCTACCTGACACCCTAGACCCACTCCAATTTGCTTACCGCCCCAATAGGTCCACAGACGACGCAAACCCAACCACACTGCCCTAACCCATCTGGACAAGAGGAGTACCTATGTGAGAATGCTGTTCATCGACTACAGCTCAGCATTTAACACCATAATACCCTCCACTCATTATCAAGCTCATCATCAAAGGGTCTCGACCCCGCCCTGTGCAACTGGGCACTGGACTTCCTGACGGGCTGCCCCCAGGTGGTGAGGGTAGGCAACAACATCTCCACCCCGCTGATCCTCAACACCCCACAAGGGTGCGTTCTGAGCCCTCTCCTGTACTCCCTGTTCACCCACGACTGCGTGGCCATGCACGCCTCCAACTCAATCATCAAGTTTGCAGACGACACTACAGTGGTAGGCTTGATTACCAACAACGATGAGACGGCCTACAGGGAGGTGAGGGCCCTCGGCGTGTGGTGTCAGGAAAATAACCTCACACAACGTCAACAAAACAAAGGGGATGATCGTGGACTTCAGGAAATAGCAGAGGGAGCACCCCCCTATCCACATCGACGGGACAGTAGTGGAGAGGGTAGTAAGTTTAAGTTCCTCGGCATACACATCACGGACAAACTGAATTGGTCCACCCACACAGACACTGTGGTGAAGAAGGCGCAGCAGCGCCTCTTCAACCTCAAGCCGCATTTCTTCAGCCTCCTGTCACCAAAAGCACTCGCAGACCTTTAGATGCCCAATCGAGAGCGTCCTGTCGGACTGTATCACCGCCTGATACGGCAACTGCTCCGCCCACAACTGTAAGGCTCTCCAGAGGGTAGTGAGGTCTGCACAACGCATCACCGGGGGCAAACTACCTGCCCTCCAGGACACCTACACCACCCAATGTCACAGGAAGGCCATAAAGATCATCAAGGACAACAACCTCCCTAGCCACTGCCTGTTCACCCTGCTATCATCCAGAAGGCGAGGTCAGTACAGGTGCGTCAAAACAGGGGCCGAGAGACTGAAAGAAGCTGTTTATCTCAAGGCCATCAGACTGTTAAACAGCCACCACTAACATTGAGTGGCTGCTGCCAACATACTGACTCAACTCCAGCTACTTTAATAATGGAGAAATTGATGTAAAAAATGTATCACTAGCTCATCTCATATGTACACTGCTCAAAACAATAAAGGGAACACTTAAACAACACAATGTAACTCCAAGTCAATCACACTTCTGTGAAATCAAACTGTCCACTTAGGAAGCAACACTGATTGACAATAAATTTCACATGCTGTTGTGCAAATGGAATAGACAACGGGTGCAATTTATAGGCAATTAGCAAGACACCCCCAATAAAGGAGTGGTTCTGCAGGTGGTGACCACAGACCACTTCTCAGTTCCTATGCTTCCTGGCTGATGTTTTGGTCACTTTTGAATGCTGGCGGTGCTTTCACTCTAGTGGTAGCATGAGACGGAGTCTACAACCCACACAAGTGGCTCAGGTAGTGCAGCTCATCCAGGATGGCACATCAATGCGAGCTGTGGCAAGAAGGTTTGCGGTGTCTGTCAGCGTAGTGTCCAGAGCATGGAGGCTACCAGGAGACAGGCCAGTACATCACGAGACGTGGAGGAGGCCGTCGGAGGGCAACAACCCAGCAGCAGGACCGCTACCTCCACCTCTGTGCAAGGAGGAGCACTGCCAGAGCCCTGCAAAATGACCTCCAGCAGGCCACAAATGTGCATGTGTCTGCTCAAATGGTCAAACTCCATGAGGGTGGTATGAATCCGTGAGGGTGATATGAGGGCCCGACGTCCACAGGTGGGTTGTGCTTACAGCCCAACACCGTGCAGGATGTTTGGTATTTGCCAGAGAACACTAAAGATTGGCAAATTCACCGCTGGTGCCCTGTGCTCTTCATAGATGAAAGCAGGTTCACACTGAGCACGTGTGACAGACGTGACAGTCTGGAGACGCCGTGGAGAACGTTCTGCTGCCTGCAACATCCTCCAGCATGACTGGTTTGGCGGTGGGTCAGTCATGGTGTGGTTGGCATTTCTTTGGGGGGCCGCACAGCCCTCCATGTGCTCGCCAGAGGTAGCCTGACTGCCATTAGGTACCGAGATGAGATCCTCAGACGCCTTGTGAGACCATATGCCGGTGCGGTTGGCCCTGAGTTCCTCCTAATGCTAGACCTCATGTGGCTGGAGTGTGTCAGCAGTTCCTGCAAGAGGAAGGCATTGATGCTATGGACTGGCCCGCCCATTCCCCAGACCTGACTCCAATTGAGCACATCTGGGACATGTCTCGCTCCATCCACCAACGCCACGTTGCACCACAGACTGTCCAGGAGTTGGCGGATGCTTTAGTCCAGGTCTGGGAGGAGATTCCTCAGGAGACCATCCACCACCTCATCAGGGGCATGCCCAGGAGTTGTAGGAAGGTCATACAGGCATGTGGAGGCCACACACACAACTGAGCCTCATTTTGACTTGTTTTAAGGACATTACATAAAAGTTGGGTCAGCCTGTAGTGTGGTTTTCCACTTTTAATTTTGAGTTTCACTCCAAATCCAGACCTCCATGGGTTGATAAATTTGATTTCCATTGATCATTTTTGTGTGATTTTGTTGTCAGCACATTAAACTATGTAATAAAAAAGTATTTAAGAATATTTCATTCAGATCTAGGATGTGTTATTTTAGTGTTCCCTTTATTTTTTTGAGCAGTGTATATACTGTACTCGAAACCATCTACTGCATCTTGCCTATGCCGTTCTGTACCATCACTCATTCATATATTTTTATGTACATATTCTTCATCCCTTTACACTTGTGTGTGTATAAGGTAGTTGTTGTGGAATTGTTAGATTACTCGTTGGTAATGACTGCATTGTCAGAACTAGAAGCACAAGCATTTCGCTACACTCGCATTAACATCTGCTAACCATGTGTATGTGACAAATAAAATGTAATTTGATTTGAGCTGTTCTTGCCATAATATGGATTTGGTCTTTTACCAAATAGGGCTATCTTCTATATACCACCCCTACCTTGTCACAACACAACTGATTTGGATCTTTACGCATTAAGAAGTTAACAAATGAACATTTAACAAGGCACACCTGTTAATTGAAATGCATTCCAGGTGACTACCTCATGAAGCTGGTTGAGAGAATACCAAGAGTGTGCAAAGCTGTCATCAAGGCAAAGAGTGGCTACTTTGAAGAATCTGAAATATAAAATATACTTAAATTTCTCACTTTTGGTTACTACATGATTCCATGTGTGTTATTTAATAGATTTGATGTCTTCATTCTACCATCTAGAAGATATTAAAAATAAAGAACCCCTGGAATGAGTGTGTTTCCCAACTTTTGACAGGTATGTGGACACCCCTTCAAATGAGTGGATTTGGCTATTTCAGCCACACCTGTTGCTGACAGGTGTAAAATTGAGCACACAGCCATGCGATCTCCATAGACAAACATTGGCAGTAGAATATCCTTACTGAAAAAGCTCAGTGACTTTCAACGTGGCACCTTCATAGGATGCCACCTTTCCAAGAAGTCAGTTTGTCAAATTTGTGCCCTGCTAGAGCTGCCCTGGTCAACTGTAAGTGCTGTTATTCTGAAGTAGAAACGTCTAGGAGCAACAACCGCTCAGCTGTGAAGTGGTAGGCCAAACAAGCTCATCGTCTGTCCTCGGTTGCAACACTCACTACCGAGTTCCAAACTGCCTCTGGAAGCAACGTCAACACAATAAATGTCTGTTGGGAGCTTGAGGAAATGGGTTTCCGTGGATGAGCAGCCGTACACAAGCCTAAGCTCACAATGCCAAGCATCGGCTGGAGTGGTGGAGAACTCGCCACCATTGGACACTGCAGCAGTGGAGACGCGTCCTCTGGAGTGAAGAATCACGCTTCACCATCTGGCAGTCCGACAGGACGAATCTGGGTTTGGCGGATGCCAGGAGAACGCATATTGCCCGACTGCATAGTGCCAACTGTAAAGTTTGGTGGAGAAGAATAAAGGTCTGAGGCTATTTTTCATTGTTCAGGCTACATATGCACACACTGAACAAAAATATAAACGCAACATGTAAGGTGAACTCAAATACACACAAAAAGCTTTCTCTCATTTTGTGGACAAATTTATTTCCATCACTGTTAGTGAGCATTTCGCCTTTGTCAATATAATCTATCCACCTTACAGGTGTGGCATATCAAGAAACTGATTTAAACTCCATGATCAGGTGCAACCTGTGCTGGGGACAATAAAAGGCCATTCTAAAATGTGCGGTTTTGTCAACCCAATGCCACAGATATCTGCAATTGGCATGCTGACTGCAGGAATATCCGCCAGAGCTGTTGTCAGAGAATTTAATGTTCATCTCTCTAACATAAGCTGCCTCCAATGTTGTTTTAGAGAATTTGGCAGTACGTCCAACCGGCCTCACAACCGCAGACCAGCCCAGGACCTCCTCATCCAGCTCCTCTTGACCTGTGGGATTGTCAGAGACCAGCCACCCAGACAGCTAATGAAACTTATTTTGATGGAAAAGTAGAGCCCTTTTACAAGGGGGTAAATACCTTTTCACTGTGTGTGATTAGCAACCAGCTATGGCACAAAATGACACTGACCACAGCAACTACAGCATTTATTGTATCTATAAATGTGCTCATACTTGACTTTGAACTAGATATTTATTTGCAGATGCGAGTGAAATGCTTGTACTGTAGAGCCCTGACCACCCGCCAATGTGGCTGGTGAAATAGACATCTTGGTGAAATAGACATCTTGCCAAAATCTACCTGCATTTGGCGGGGTTAATTTTAGGTTCTGGAACGTACCCCTTTTTGTTTTGCCATATGCAGTACAACAGACATTTACGCACGTCTCTCGTCTGGTCTGCATAACACACAGGATGTAACCAAATGATTGGTCCCACAGAGGGAACTCCTTTTGTAATGGAGTTAGTGGCCGTACACAGATAGTATACCCATGTTAGGTTCTGTTCTTGCCCAGCCCATTCCTTGCCTTCTGAGTGATCTAACACCTCAGTATTGCCCACTATCCCTCAACGTTGATGAATATTGAGTAGGCCAAGGGCATATGTGAATCTCTTCACTCACTAGTGTTATTGGTTCACTGTCATAGCACAAGCTCCCCTGAACTTGGTAGTCCAGTTGAGTGACAAGTGGACGTTTTATCCACCTCACCCTCCCCAAACACACACGGACACGCACGTTTCAGAGACATACCTAATGCTGTCATCGAGTTAATCATTGGCTGGTCATTATCTACATTCTTTAAGTGCTCGATCTGCAAACAGTTTTGAATAGGTTTTGTTCAAACATACTTTTTTTCCTTCTCTCTCGCTCGCTTGGTGAATGACTGATCTAAGAGCCACCCAGATATAGGGCCTAACTGTAAATGACACCAGAATTTGCCACAGTGAATTAAACATGAAAAAGGTTAAGCAGATCTCTTAGGCAAGAGTCATTCCATTTGTGTTTGTGGCTAATATGCACTTACTGTTGAAGTTGGACGTTTAAATGTATTTGGCTAAGGTGTATGTAAACTCAGTTTTTCACAATTCATGACATTTAATCCTAGTAAAAATTCCCTGTCTTAGGCCACTTTATTTTAAGAATTTGAAATGTCAGAATAATAGTAGAGTGATCTATTTCTGCTTTTATTTCTTTCATCACATTCCTAGTGGGTCAGAAGTTTACATGCTCTCAATTAGTAATTGGTAGCATTGCCTTTTAAATTGTTTCACTTGGGTCAAATGTGTCGGGTAGCCTTTTACAAGCTTCCCACAATAAGTTGGGTGAATTTTGGCCCATTCTTCCTGACAGAGCTGGTGTAACAGTCAGGTTTGTAGGCCTCCTTGCTCGCACGTGCTTTCTCAGTTCTGCCCACAAATGTTCTATAAGATTGAGGTCAGGGCTTTGTGAGGGCCCTCCAATACATTGACTTTGTTGTCCGTAACCTTTCTAGGGCAGGCGTTCCGCTAGCGGAACCCATCAACAACATTCCGCTGAAAAGGCAGCGTGCGAAATTCTAAAATATTTTTCAGAAATATGTAACTTTCACACATTAACAAGTCCAATACAGCAAATGAATGAAACTTCTTGTTAATCTACCCATCGTGTCCGATTTCAAAAAGGCTTTACAGCAAAAACACAACATATGATTATGTTAGGTCAGAGCCAAGTCAAAAAAACAGACATTTTTCCAGCCAAAGATAGAGTCACAAAAAGCAGAAATATAGATAAAATTAATCACTAACCTTTTAATCTTCATCAGATGACACTCATAGGACATCATGTTACACAATACATGTATGTTTTGTTCGATAATGTGCATATTTATATCCAAAAATCTGTTTACATTGGCGCGTTATGTGCAGTAATGTTTTGATTCCAAAACATCTGGTGATTTTGCAGAAATACTCATAATAAACATTGACAAAAGATACAAGTGTTATTCACATAATTAAAGAGCAACTTCTCCTTAATTCAACTGCTGTGTCAGATTTTAAGTACGGAAAAAGCATAATCTGAGTACGGCGCTCAGAGCCCAATCCAGCCAAAGAAATATCCGCCATGTTGGAGTCAACAGAAGTTAGAAATAACATTATAAATATTCACTTACATTTGGTGATCATCAGAATGCACTCCCAGGAATCCCAGTTCGACAATAAATTACTGATTTGTTCCATAAAGTCCATTTATGTCCAAATAGCCACTTGTTATCGTGTTCAGCCCAGTAATCCATCTTCATGAGGCGCGAGCACTACGTCCAGACAAAAACTCAAAACGTTCCGGCACAGGTCGTATAAACATGTCAAACGATGTATAGAATCAATCTTTAGGATGTATTTAACATAAATCATCAATAAGGTTCCAACCGGAGAATTCCATTGTCTGTAGAAATGCACTGGAACGAGAGCTAACTCTGTCAGGACCGCACGTCACGAGCCTGAGACACTCTGCCAGACCCATGACCCATTCAGCTCCCATTCCCCCCTCCTTTATAGCAGAAGCCTGAAACAAGTTTCTAAAGACTGTTGACATCTAGTGGAAGTCTTAGGAAGTGCAACTTGACCCCATAGACACTGTGTATTCGGTAGGCCAAGCTTTGAAAAACTACAAACCTCAGATTTCCCACTTCCTGGTTGGATTTTTCTCAGGTTTTCGCCTGCCATTTAAGTTCTGTTATACTCACAGACATCATTCAAACAGTTTTAGAAACTTCATAGTGTTTTCTATCCAATGCTAATAATAATATGCATATATTAGCATCTGGGACAGAGTAGGCGGCAGTTCACTCTGGGCACGCTATTCATCCAAAAGTGAAAATGCTGACCCCTATCCCAATTAAGGCATTTTGCCACAACTTTGGAGGTATGCTTGGGGTCATTGTCCATCTGGAAGAACCATTTGTGACCAAGCTTTAACTTCCTGACTGATGTCTTGAGATGTTGCTTCAATATATCCACACAATTTTCCGTCCTCATGATGCAATCTATTTTGATGTGCACCAGTCCCTCATGCAGCAAAGCACCCCACAACATGATGCCCTCACCTCCATGCTTCAATGTTGGGATGGTATTCTTTGGCTTGCAAGCCTCTCCCTTTTTCTTCCAAACATGATGGTCATTATGGCCAAACAGTTCTATTTTTGTTTCATCAGACCAGAAGACATTTCTCCAAAAAGTACGATCTTTGTCCCCATGTGCCGTTGCGATCCGTAGTCTGGCTTTTTTATGGAGGTTTTGGAGCAGTGGCTTTGCAGAGCGGCCTTTCAGGTTATGTCAATATAGGTCTCGTTTTACTGTAGATACAGATACTTTTGTACCGGTTTCCTTTAGCATCTTCACAGGGTCCTTTGCTGCTGTTCTGGGATTGATTTGCACTTTTCGCACCAAAACACGTTAATCTCTGGGAGACAGAACGTGTCTCCTTCCTGAGCGGTATGACGGCTGCATGGTCCCATGGTGTTTATACTTGCGTAGTATTGTTTGTACAGGTGAATGTGGTACCTTTAGCCGTTTGGATGAACCAGACTTATGGAGGTCTACAATTTATTTTTCGGAGGTCTTGGCTGATTTCTTTTGATTTTCCCATGATGTCAAGCAAAGAGGCACTGAGTTTGAAGGTAAGCCTTGAAATACATCCACAGGTACACCTCCAATGGAGGTGATAATTATGTCAATTAATTATGTCAATTAGCCTATCAGAAGCTTCTAAAGCCAGGACATCATTTTATGGGGTTTTCTGAGAAGTTTAAAGGCACAGTCAACTTAGTGTATGTATGTTTCTGACCCACTGGAATTGTGATACAGTGAGTTATAAGTGAAAAAATCTGTCTGTAAACAATCGTTGGAAACATTACTTGTCATGCATAAAGTAGATGTCCTACCCAACTTGCCAAAACTATAGTTTGTTAACAAGACATTTGTGGAGTGGTTGAAAAACAAGTTTTAATGACTCAAACCTAAGTGTATGTAAACTTCCGACTTCAACTGTGTGTGTCTTCTGCAGGTGTGTGTGACAGACTATTTGAAGGAATGCTCTGATGCAATGCTTAGTTGCTGTTTGTGTATATTTAGTGATTGTGCTCTGTTTCAGAAGCTATGTCCTCAAAGCTGTTACTCAGAGTGCAAGGTAACACTGTTTATGGGTTTCTAGAGTTCAGCAGTTGTCCTCCAGGAGTGGGTGTGTTTAATGTGTGATTAGGCCTCAGGCAGAGCCATCCCTGTGAGTGATGCGCATCTCGCAGTGCTTTTTATTTTCCAGTGGAAGAAGTCCAAATCAAAGCATGGCCCAACACACACAATGAACGGAAATCCATACCATCGCTCCCGTTTATATGGACATTGATAACTGATTGAAAAGTGGCACTCTATCCCCTATATAGTGCACTACCTTTGACCAGGGCATAAGTGGCTCCGGTCAAAATTAGTGCACTATGTAGGGAATAGAGGGCCGTTTGTGAAGCATCCCATGTGAGACTTCCTGGTAAGAGACACTGCTGTCTGTGTTCATGCCGAGTTTCGTCTTGCTGTATTTGTCCCCAGGCCGTTCGTTCCTACGATTCTCTCATCTTGAAGGCTGAAGGAAAAGTGGAGCCAGAGTTATTCTGCCAGCTAGGCCACTTCAACCTCCTCCTGGAGGAGTACGGTAAAGGTGAGTTGACGCCCCTCTTGCGCTCTCGCTCGCTCGCTCCCTCCCCCCCTGTATGGACATTGTTTTGCGAACATTAAGTCAACATTTCTACATGCTGTGTGGCATTATTCAAGTGTGTTAACTTCTGTGCAGCATCAGCGGGGAGCTAACATGATGCCCTCCAGACTCCCAGTGCAGCCTAAAGTCAAGTGGAGCAGGCAGGGTGCTTTCACACTTTAATAAGGTGGACATTGGCTGCACTGATAGACTGTTGAACCTTGAGACACATTTGACAGAAGTACCAACGGTAACAAAATGATAGTCCCGAACCATTTTTCATGTTGTTGTATTGGAAAAAGTCCAGAAGTTTCAGTATAGCGTGCAACACCAGTGTCTACTCTGGTCTTGGCACATGGGCTCCAGCCAACAGCTGGCAGACAGTGGGCTAGTCTACCCGATGAGATTATTGTGAGAATATTTGTCAAAACGGCAGTCAAGCATCGATCAAGCCCCTTGAAATGTATTGTAACGGAACATGAAGATCACTGTGCACTTTCAGCACGATGTGAAGTTCATCTGGAGTTCCCACTAGGCACAGATGTCTATTCCACATTGGTTCAATGTCGTTTCATTGAAATGATGTGGAAACAACATTGAGTCAACCAGTGTGTGCCCAGTGGGTTACTTCATCTGTAGCCCAATAAACTGCATGGTTTCTCGAGTCCAAATCAGTATTTGTGCATAAAGGCATTTCCACCAGCATTTTTCGCATAATTAATTTTAGAGACGCAAAAAGATCCCACCGTGTCGAAAGAACAAGTTATCTATCCATATTTATAAAAAAGTAATTGAATTGTGCATAAAAACAGTATGGTAACATGGTTTCTGTCACACTCGATTTACCTCCCTTTATTTGTTGTTTTTTCCTTGTCCCCCCCACCTGGGTTAAAAACTGAATTACATTTGATTTCAGTTAGATGCAGTTGACCCCAACTTGGCATTGCTGGAAACAAAGCTTACAAAGTCTTATAGCAAAGTTATTTGGTGTTAACCTTTTATGTCTGGTATTTAATATCCCTCTTCTTTCTCCCTAATCACAGCATTATCAGCATACCAGAGGTACTACAGCTTACAGTCCGACTACTGGAAGGTGAGAAAATACTACTGACGGACACACTCTGAAAGCTTCTGCATGCTTTGGTTTCGGCTGGAGCCTATTCAAACTGAACAAATGTGCTCACAAACTCCCTTAAAACACCTTCGCTTGGAAAAAGTAGATAAGGCGACAATAGCTCTGTCCCGCTTTAGATGCAGTAGCCAGTATACACTTCCTCAAAATAGTCAGAATTAAACTAACTCAAGGTCTTTCATTTAATTTGGATGTTTGTGTCAGACCTTAGTCGTGTAATTTACATATAAGATGTTTGGTGCAGTGTTTCTCAAGTGAAATGTGCATGAAAATGAGTCGTCTATCCTTGATGACAGACACTTAATTGAAGAATTCCTACAATTGACCAAAGATGGGCGAAGAGGCGTAGACTTTGGCTCAACTTCAGCTTGCCACGGGAAAACATGTAGCGTGCACGAAAAGCTGAAACACCGTTGCCAAAGCTCACAATGAACAAACACGTCGTCATAACAAACTGTTCCCAACCGTTTCTGATGGGGAAGCATGCGGACACCTTTACTCACACACTCACGCTCTTATCTGTGGAGCTCTTTATAGTAGTAATGTCTCCATTCTACTTCTACTGCAGATTATATTCTGCTCATGTTCATCCTCAACCTGCCAAGGTTAACCCATTCACATCGCACCGGCCGACCAACCAGACACAGGAAGTGTGTGTGGTTATGATTCAGGGGTTTGTCTGGAGGCACGCTGTGGGTTGTGGCTTTCAGATTAGACTCCTTCTCTGTCGTTTTCTGTTTGAGTCGAGAAATCTGTGGTGAGATGTGAGCATTTGGTAGGCCTACATGGTGATTCCATTTGAGTGTCGGCCAGCAGAGACGATCCCCAAAAGACATCTAGTGCTGTAACCAGTCATTGCACAAAGAAAGACTTCTATTGCTTGTGGTTAAAATGAATGGTCCATAACTAATGACGACAGATTAAGACGGATGCCTTATAGAATGGGTTTCTGGAAGGGCTCCTATGCAGATGACATGTCTGGGCTGCAGCCATTTTGAAAGCGTTGTTTTGTGTAGGCGTGTGTGTGTGTGTGTGTGTGTGTGTGTGTGTGTGTGTGTGTGTGTGTGTGTGTGTGTGTGTGTGTGTGTGTGTGTGTGTGTGTGTGTGTGTGTGTGTGGCCTGTAACTAATTAGTCTTAATGGTGCTCTGTGTGCATCTGCCTCTTCCAGAATGCTGCCTTCCTATATGGCCTGGGCATGGTCTACTTCCATTACAACGCCTTTCAGTGGTGAGTAGCTGTCTTATACTACCTAAGTATGGAGGACTAGATTATGATGGTGTTACAGGTATTATACCTCTGTGTGTGTGCATGGGAAATAAATGTGTATGGTTGCCATGGTGACGCAGTCACCAGTTGCATCCCACATGGCACCCCATTTAATTTAATAGTGCACTTGTTTTGACCATGACCCCTACAGGCCCTGGTGAACAGTAGCGCATAGGGAGCCAATTGTGAAGAATCCCTGAAGATCTCCAGTTTTAATCATGTTGTGAAGAAACCAGGAAGATCTCCTGTTTTAATCATGTTGTGAAGAAACCAGGAAGAGCTCCTGTTTTAATCATGTTGTGAAGAATCCAGGAAGAGCTCCTGTTTTAATCATGTTGTGAAGAATCCAGGAAGAGCTCCTGTTTTAATCATGTTGTGAAGAAACCAGGAAGATCTCCTGTTTTAATCATGTTGTGAAGAAACCAGGAAGAGCTCCTGTTTTAATCATGTTGTGAAGAAACCAGGAAGAGCTCCTGTTTAATCATGTTGTGAAGAAACCAGGAAGAGCTCCTGTTTTAATAACGTTGTGAAGAAACCAGGAAGAGCTCCTGTTTTAATCACGTTGTGAAGAATCCAGGAAGAGCTCCTGTTTTAATCATGTTGTGAAGAAACCAGGAAGAGCTCCTGTTTTAATCACGTTGTGAAGAAACCAGGAAGAGCTCCTGTTTTAATCATGTTGTGAAGAATCCAGGAAGAGCTCCTGTTTTAATCATGTTGTGAAGAAACCAGGAAGATCTCCTGTTTTAATCATGTTGTGAAGAATCCAGGAAGAGCTCCTGTTTTAATCACGTTGTGAAGAAACCAGGAAGAGCTCCTGTTTTAATCACGTTGTGAAGAAACCAGGAAGAGCTCCTGTTTTAATCACGTTGTGAAGAAACCAGGAAGAGCTCCTGTTTTAATCATGTTGTGAAGAGACCAGGAAGAGCTCCTGTTTTAATCGTGATATTCTCTCCTCTGGAGAGCTGTGTTCTCTGTTCAACACTGCAGTGCTGACTCTTCATCTTCTGAGTGGCGTCTCCCATTTCTAACTTGGAATATATTTATTCTCCCTCTCTCGCCATCTCTTCTCCTCCCCCAGGGCGATTAAAGCTTTCCAGGAGGTGCTGTACATCGACCCCAGTTTCTCACGAGCCAAGGAGATCCACCTGCGACTCGGCCTCATGTTTAAGGTCAACACCGACTACGAGTCAAGCCTAAAGGTACTCTGCCTGCCTCTCTCCTTCACCAGTGGAGCCACCACAACATTTGCCACAGGACATCCAGGGAGGAACATTAGTGTAGAATGAATCTTTTTCTATTTATAGGTTGGCACCTTATTCTATTGATCAGGGATGGGCCACCAAACATCTGAACTCATTATGGGGGTCTCAGTGGCTCGTGGGTCTGTGTACCCACATCCATACACACACATGCAGCCAGGCCTTTTGGGGGATCCTACGCACAAAGTAGTTAATTTCATGCAGTTCCACTGATTTTGCCATGGGGCGGAGAGAAATGTTTGCAATTTTTTATATTTGAGTGAGACTAACAAACAAAACCAATGGGGGACTGTAAAGAGGACTTGCACAGTGTGCAATCTCTTCATCAGTTGCCCACTCCCTTGTTCGTTCTCTCCTGCTCTCTAATTGCAGTGCAGAAAGTGACCAGGGGGAGAGGCAGCTTGCTGAAGAATTGATTTCCTTGTGTCTGAGTCTGACAGTCAGGGAAAAGGAGTGTCTCACTGCATGGGGATTCATGTATAGGAATTACCCTTTGCATTGTTCTTTTGTTTCTGTGTATTTCTTGTCCTTCAGTGGATGTTAATGCCTTGATATTCTGTTCTGTCGACAGCATTTCCAGCTGGCTTTGATTGACTCCAACCCCTGCACTTTGTCCAAAGCTGAAAGTAAGTAGTGTGAATAAAGATAATTCGGTAATGCAAGTTTACTTTTTAAAATATGCATGTTGATGTTCATTTGAGATTTAACTACAGAGATGTACTGGACAAATTGGCCAACTATGTTGATTGAGAGTAGGGATTGGCATGCGTAATGGAGTACTCAAACTGTTATATATATATATTGTGAAATGTTTGTCTTGAAGACTACGTTAATTTGCTTTGACTCTAGTGTTCCATTTGTACATGTGCATTTGCAGGACACCACAAAAATAAACCAAGCATCACAGTTCTGCTCACTAAATTCCCTTTCCCCTACATGTCTCTCACTCAATTGCGTACCGACCGCTTCCTCTACACACGCATTCTGTGCGCCTACAGAAATAAATGCCTATTAAAAACACAGTCCATTCAGAAAGTATTCAAACCCCTTGACTTCCACATTTTGTTACGTTACATCCTTATTCTAAAATGAATTAAATAAAACAAATTCTTCATCTACACACACTACCCAATAATGACAAAGAGAAAACAAGTTTGTAGACATTTTTGCAAATGTATTAAAAATAAAAATAACTTCAATACCTTATTTACATAAGTATTCAGACTCTTTGCTATGAGACTCGAAATTGAGCTCAGGTGTATCATTTTTCCATTGATCATCCTTGCAGAAACATCTCAACTTGATTGGAGTCCACCTGGGGTAAATTCAATTGATTGGACATGATTTGGAAAGACACACCTGTCTATTTAAGGTCCCACAGTTGACAGTGCATGTCAGAGCAAAAACCAAGCCATGAGGTCGAAGGAATTGTCCGTAGAGCTCTGAGACAGGATTGTGTTGAGGCACAGATCTGGGGAAGGATACCAAAACATTTCTGCAGCATTGAAGGTCCCCAAGAAGACAGTGGCCTCCATTCTTAAATGGAAGAAGTTTGGAACCACCAAAACACTTCCTAGAGCTGGCTGCCCGGCTAAACTAAGCAGTCGGGGGAGAAGGGCCTTGGTCAGGGAGGTGACCAAGAACCCGATGGTCACTCTGACAGAGCTCAAGAGTTCCTCTATGGAGATGGGAGAACCTTCCAAAAGGACGGCTATCTCTGCAGCACTCCACCAATCAGGCCTTTATGGTAGAGTGGCCAGACGGAAGCCACTCCTCAGTAAAAGGCACATGACAGTCCGCTTGGAGTTTGCCAAAAGGCACCTAAAGGACTCTGACCATGAGAAACAAGATTATCTGGTCTGATGAAACCAGGATTGAACTATTTGGACTGAATGCCAAGTGTCACGTCTGGAGGAAACCTGGCACCATCCATACAGTGAAGCAGCATCATCCTGTGGGATGTTTTTCAGTGGCAGGGACTGGGAGAGTAGTCAAGATTGAAGAAAAGAGGAACGGAGCAAAGTACAGATAGATCCTTGACGAAAATGTGCTCAGGACCTCAGACGGGCGAAGGTTCACCTTCCAACAGGAAAATGTCCCTAAGCACACAGCCAAGACAACGCAGGAGTGCTGACTTTTGAGGCTCGACCGGACCGGGGTATGTGTTGTGAAGCCAGCTACAATAAGGATTAGGCACAATAGTGGAATTTGCGGTTTGCCTTCAAAATGGAGGTTTGACAGTGATGCAAATGAATACAAAACGTATAATTATGCCCTACTTTTTATTTTCAAGGCTTTCCTCAAGGTCCACTACTGTGGCTAATCCTTATTGTGGCTCGCTTCATAGATGGGGGGCAGAACGACAGGTACAAATCTGTCGTTCTGCCCCTGAACAGGCAGTTAACCCACTGTTCCCAGGCCGTCATTGAAAATAAGAATATGTTCTTAACTGACTTGCCTGGTTAAATAAAGGTAAAATAAAAAATAAAATGGGCCTGACCACCATTTAATAAAATAAGAACTGTCTTTTAAGTAAGGGTTATTTTAGATGACCGGTAGCTAACTATATAGCTACTGAAACAATGTCGTTTTGCTATGTTTTTGGGGAAGGACTTTGTTTGCATCCATGAGCTAGCTATCTTTTTTTTTGTGACCAGCACTGGAGGTGTGCAAGACAACTTTACCAGCATCATAGCATACGTATCGATGAATCGTTGTAAACAAATGAAATACAAGGATTGGTGTAATAACTACGTAAAAAAGTGTATGAACGTGTTAAATTATTGTATGACGTGCAGTCATTTTCACGTCCTGATTGGTCAACAAGGTGATTTGACGCATCAAATAGGGTTGGTGATTTGACCTGTCCAATAGGGTTGGTGATTTGACCTGTCCAATAGGGTTGGTGATTTGACCTGTCCAATAGGGTTGGTGATTTGACCTGTCCAATAGGGTTGGTGATTTGACCTGTCCAATAGGGTTGGTGATTTGACCTGTCCAATAGGGTTGGTGATTTGACCTGTCCAATAGGGTTGGTGATTTGACCTGTCCAATAGGGTTGGTGATTTGACCTGTCCAATAGGGTTGGTGATTTGACCTGTCCAATAGGGTTGGTGATTTGACCTGTCCAATAGGGTTGGTGATTTGACCTGTCCAATAGGGTTGGTGATTTGACCTGTCCAATAGGGTTGGTGATTTGACATGTCCAATAGGGTTGGTGATTTGACCTGTCCAATAGGGTTGGTGATTTGACCTGTCCAATAGGGTTGGTGATTTGACCTGTCCAATAGGGTTGGTGATTTGACATGTCCAATAGGGTTGGTGATTTGACATGCAAAGACCTAAACGGCGTTCCATAGAAATCCTGGTTGAGAATGAAACGACTGAACAAATGAACAACGAAACAGCACAGCAAGTAAGTGAGGGGAAATAGGTTTTGATGATGCTTTACTGGTAATGGGGACATACGTAAATGCCAACAAAATAACTTTTTGGTCAGTGTGTGTATGTGTGTGTAACCTTTCTATTTAACTAGGAAAGTCGGGTAAGAACAAATTATTTACGATGACGGCCTGGACGACGCTGGGCCAATTGTGCTTCGCCCTATGGGACTCCCAATCACACGGTCTAAGTCACTGCATTTCAGTGCAAGAGGCATCACTACAACCCCTGGTTCGAATCCAGAGTGTATCACATCCGGCCGTGATTGGGAGTCGCATAGGGCAGCGCACAATTGGCCCGGGGTAGGCCGTCATTGTAAATAAGAATTTGTTCTTAACTGACTTGCCTGGTTAAATAAAGGTTATACACAATGACCAACCAAAACGTTATTTTGTTGGCATTTACATAAGTCCCTATTACCAGTAAAACGTAATGAAAACCAATTTCTTTCACTTTATGTGCTGTTTCATTCTCAGCCAGGATTTCTATTGAACGCCGTTTGGGTCTTTGCGTGTCAAAAAAAATACACGTCGATTTACAGTATTTGATGTGTTGACTAATCAGGACCTGAATATGACTGCACGTCACAAAATAATTTAACTCTGTTATTACACATTGATTACACTGTCACTCGTATGTCATATGTCACAACGTTTTGTCTACGTATGTTATGATGCTGGTAATGTTCTCTCGTGCACCTCTAGTGCTGGTCATAAAAAATCTTATTTATATAGCCCTTCTTACGTCAGCTGATGTCACAAAGTGCTGTACATAAACCCAGTCTAAAACCCCAAACAGCAAGCAATGCAGGTGTAGAAGCACGGTGGCTAGAAAGGCCAAAACCTAGGAAGAAACCTAAGCACGCTCCCTAGAAAGGCCAAAACCTAGGAAGAAACCTAGAGAGGAACCAGGCTATGTGGGGTGGCCAGTCCTCTTCTGGCTGTGCCGGGTGGAGATTATAACAGAACATGGCCAAGATGTTCAAATGTTCATAAATGACCAGCATGGTCAAATAATAGTAATCACAGTGAACAGGTCAGGGTTCCATAGCCGCAGGCAGAAAATTTGAAACTGGAGCAGCAGCACGGCCAGGTGGACTGGGGACAACAAGTCATCATGCCAGGTAGTCCTGAGGCATGGTCCTAGGGCTCAGATCCTCAGAGAGAGAGAAGGAAAGAGAGAATTAGAGAGAGCGTACTTAAATTCACACAGGACACCGGATAAGGCAGGAGAAATACTCCAGCTTTAACAGATTGACCCTAGCCCCCCGACACTAAATACTGGAGGCTGAGACAGGAGGGGTCAGAAGACACGGTGGCCCCATCCGATGATACCCCCGGACAGGGCCAAACAGGCAGGATATAACCCCACCCACTTTGCCAAAGCACAGCCCCCACACCACGAGAGGGATATCTTCAACCACCAACATAACATGAGAGAAGGCCGAGTATAGCCCACAAAGATCTCCGCCACGGCACAACCCAAGGGGGGGGCCAACCCAGGCAGGAAGACCACGTCAGTAACTCAACCCACTCAAGTGACGCACCCCTCCTAGGGACGGCATGGAAGAGCACCAATAAGCCAGTGACTCAGCCCCTGTAATAGGGTTTGAGGAAGAGAGAACCAGTGGAGAGAGGGGAACCAACCAGGCAGAGACAGCAAGGGTGGTTCGTTGCCTTTCCGTTCACCTTCGCACTCCTGGGCCAGACTACACTCAATTATAGGACCTACTGAAGAAATGAGTCTTCAATAAAGACTTAAAGGTTGAGACCAGGTCTGCGTCTCTCATATAGGTAGGCAGACCATTCCATAATAATGGAGCTCTATAGGAGAAAGCCCTGCCTCCAGCTGTTTGCTTAGAAATTCTAAGGACAATAAGGAGGCCTGCGTCTTGTAGGTATGTACGGCAGGACCAAATCGGAAGACTGGTAGGAGCAAGCCCATGTAATGCTTTGTAGGTTAGCAGTAAAACCTTGAAATCAGCCCTTGCCTTAACAGGAAGCCAGTGTAGGGAGGCTAACACTGGAGTAATATGAACACATTTTTTAATTCTAGTCAGGATTCTAGCAGCCGTATTTAGCTACGTTTATTTAGTGCTTTATCCGGGTAGATGGAAAGTAGAGCATTGCAGTAGTCTAACCTAGAAGTAACAAGCGCATGGATTAATTTTTCTGCGTCATTTATGGACAGAAAATGTCAGATTTTTTGCAATGTTACGTAGATGCAAAAATTCTGTCCTTTAAACAGTCTTGATATGTTCGCAAAAGAGAGATCAGGGTCCAGCGTAACGCCGAGGTCCTTCAGTTTTATTTGAGACAACTGTACAACCATCAAAATCAATTGTCAGATTCAACAGAAGATCTCTTTGTTTCTTGGGACCTAGAACAATCATCTGTTTCGTCCGAGTTTAAAAGTAGAAAAGCGAGCTAGCTCATGGATGCCAACAATGTTCTTCCCCAAATCTGTTTCAGTAGCTGTAGTTAGCTAGCTAACTATATATCTAGGTGTCATCTAAAATAACCCTAATTTATTAGACGGTTCTTATTTGATTAATGGTGGTCGAACGCATCTATGTGAAGCTAGCCACAATAAGGATTAGCCACAATAGTGGACTTTGCAGTTAGAAGTATGTCATTGACAGTGATGCAAATGAATACAAAGAGTGGAATTATGCCATAATTGAATAGATCATGCTAAACGAGGTTGGAATGTTATTTTAAATCACACTGGATGTATTATACTTTAGAATTGCATTGGGGGCGTACTTATTTTACTGTACATTGTGGATCAATGACATGGAGTATCAGTCTACTCCATGACACCCAGAGAACATTAGCATCTTAGCTCTTATTGCGGGACTCTGAAACAATTATGAATTGAGCCACATTTTGTCAACTTATGTGTATTGAACACCATTCCCAAGGGAAAACAATACTGCATGGATGTTTTGGAGTCTAACTCTGAGGAGGATGTTGGGGGAAAATATCTTTGGTATTGAGTAGACTGATACACCATTTCATTGATCCTCAATCCTTAGGTAAAGCTGTACAGTGCAATATGTATGTCAATACACACAATAGGCTGACTGGGGAGGTGATTTCACAGTCACAGTCCCGCAATAAGAGCTACAACGCCAATTTTGCGTAAACTCTTCACAGTTGTGTTCTGTGGGTGTCAGAGTAGACTAATGCATTTCATTGCTTCACATTCCAACCTTGTTTAACATTATCTAGTATAAATGTCATGATTCCACCAACTTTAACCTTCAACATCACTTTCAAAGAGGTACTTTTATTTTAAAGGCAAACTGCAAATTACGCTATTGTGCCTAATCGTTATTGTGGCTAGCTTCACAACGCAAACCGATCTGGTCGAGTTTCAAAAGCCAGATCATGCTAGCTGGCTGCTTATAACGTTAGCTTTGGGCAATGAATTCCATTATCTTGGCGTTAATGGATTTCACCTTGAGTTGTCTCGCTGAAATATTCTTTCTCTTTCAAATGACTGCTCGTCTTGTTGATTGCTCGATCCACACAGCAGACATGGTGGACTAGGTTAGGAATGCTGTGTTGCGTGTGTCGTGCAAAATTTTACTTGCCGTCATTACGTCATTATATAGGTTTGCACGTCAGCGTTTGCACCGGTTTTGCACATCAGTGTTAAACTAGACATCGGGCTGATACCGACATTGACATTTTTAGATAATATCATCCGATTCCGATATGTTCACTGATATATCGTGCATCCCTACTGATAACGAATCCTAATTGCTATGTTGCCTCATAACAACTCTGTGTTGTCTTTTCACACTGCTATGCTTTCTTGGCCAGTTTGCAGTTGTAAATGAGAACTTGTTCTCAACTAGCCTACCTGGTTAAATGAAGGTGGGAGAAAAAAACTATTTCAGACAATAAATAAAATCAAGTGCCATTTTTAAAATGAATTTGTTGAAACTTATTTTTTATTTTTTTAACCTTTTTAACTAGGCAAGTCAGTTAAGAACTTTCTTATTTTCAATGACGGCCTAGGAACAGTGGGTTAACTGCTTTGTTCAGGGGCGGAACGACAGATTTTTACCTTGTCAGCTCGGGATTCGATCTTGCAACCTTTCGGGTCCTAGTCCAACGCTCTAACCACTAGGCAACCTGTTGCCATGTAGGCCAGTGACAACGCATCTCAATTTAATCTATTTTAAATTTGGGCTGTAATGCAAAAAAATGTGGAAAAAGTCAACGGGTGTGAATACTTTCAGAAGGCACTGTAGCTAACCCAACAACTGTAACAATGTATTTGATCAGAGTGAAAGGAGGTGGCGTGGTAGGGTTTATCTAGCATAGCGAAAACATTACACTGCATGATATTATTGTTATTTCATTCGGCTTTCTCCCCCTCTACTGGCTCCTAACGCCTGGAACCTGTTACCTAGGAGATCCCCTATACCCGTCCCGCTGGAGTGTTTCCAATCAGGCACAGGGACAAACACACACATCCTCCCTCTCTTTCTCTCTCACACACATCCTTTCTATCTCTGTTACACACATCCTCCCTCTCTTTCTCTCTCACACACATCCTCCCTCTCTTTCTCTCACACACATCCTCCCTCTTTCTCTCTCTCACACACATCCTCCCTCTCTTTCTCTCTCTCACACATCCTTTCTATCTCTGTTACACACACATCCTCCCTCTCTTTCTCTCTCACACACATCCTCCCTCTCTTTCTCTCTCACACACATCCTCCCTCTCTTTCTCTCTCTCACACATCCTCCCTCTCTTTCTCTCTCACACACACATCCTCCCTCTCTTTCTCTCTCACACACACATCCTCCCTCTCTTTCTCTCTCACACACACATCCTCCCTCTCTTTCTCTCTCACTCACACATCCTCCCTCTCTTTCTCTCTCACACACATCCTCCCTCTCTTTCTCTCTCACACACACATCCTCCCTCTCTTTCTCTCTCACACACATCCTCCCTCTCTTTCTCTCTCACACACATCCTCCCTCTCTTTCTCTCTCACACACATCCTCCCTCTCTTTCTCTCTCACACACATCCTCCCTCTCTTTCTCTCTCACACACATCCTTTCTATCTCTGTTACACACACATCCTCCCTCTCTTTCTCTCTCTCACACATCCTCCCTCTCTTTCTCTCTCTCACACATCCTCCCTCTCTTTCTCTCTCTCACACACATCCTCCCTCTCTTTCTCTCTCTCACACATCCTTTCTATCTCTGTTACACACACATCCTCCCTCTCTTTCTCTCTCTCACACATCCTCCCTCTCTTTCTCTCTCTCACACACATCCTCCCTCTCTTTCTCTCTCTCACACATCCTTTCTATCTCTGTTACACACACATCCTCCCTCTCTTTCTCTCTCACACATCCTCCCTCTCTTTCTCTCTCACACACACATCCTCCCTCTCTTTCTCTCTCACACACATCCTCCCTCTCTTTCTCTCTCTCACACATCCTCCCTCTCTTTCTCTCTCTCACACATCCTCCCTCTCTTTCTCTCTCACACACACATCCTCCCTCTCTTTCTCTCTCTCACACATCCTCCCTCTCTTTCTCTCTCACACACACATCCTCCCTCTCTTTCTCTCTCACACACACATCCTCCCTCTCTTTCTCTCTCACACACACATCCTCCCTCTCTTTCTCTCTCACACACACATCCTCCCTCTCTTTCTCTCTCACACACACATCCTCCCTCTCTTTCTCTCTCACACACACATCCTCCCTCTCTTTCTCTCTCACACACACATCCTCCCTCTCTTTCTCTCTCACACACACATCCTCCCTCTCTTTCTCTCTCACACACATCCTCCCTCTCTTTCTCTCTCACACACATCCTCCCTCTCTTTCTCTCTCACACACATCCTCCCTCTCTTTCTCTCTCACACACATCCTCCCTCTCTTTCTCTCTCACACACATCCTCCCTCTCTTTCTCTCTCACACACATCCTCCCTCTCTTTCTCTCTCACACATCCTCCCTCTCTTTCTCTCTCACACACATCCTCCCTCTCTTTCTCTCTCACACACATCCTCCCTCTCTTTCTCTCTCACACACATCCTCCCTCTCTTTCTCTCTCTCACACACATCCTCCCTCTCTTTCTCTCTCTCACACATCCTCCCTCTCTTTCTCTCTCTCACACACATCCTCCCTCTCTTTCTCTCTCTCACACACATCCTCCCTCTCTTTCTCTCTCACACACATCCTCCCTCTCTTTCTCTCTCACACACACATCCTCCCTCTCTTTCTCTCTCTCACACATCCTCCCTCTCTTTCTCTCTCTCACACACATCCTCCCTCTCTTTCTCTCTCTCACACACATCCTTTCTATCTCTGTTACACACATCCTCCCTCTCTTTCTCTGTTACACACATCCTCCCTCTCTTTCTCTCTCACACACATCCTCCCTCTCTTTCCCTCTCACACACATCCTTTCTATCTCTGTTACACACATCCTCCCTCTCTTTCTCTCTCACACACATCCTTTCTATCTCTGTTACACACATCCTCCCTCTCTTTCTCTCTCACACACATCCTTTCTATCTCTGTTACACACATCCTCCCTCTCTCTCTCACACATCCTCCCTCTCTTTCTCTCTCACACACATCCTCCCTCTCTTTCTCTCTCACACACATCCTTTCTATCTCTTGTTACACACATCCTCCCTCTCTTTCTCTCTCACACACATCCTCCCTCTCTTTCTCTCTCACACACATCCTTTCTATCTCTTGTTACACACATCCTCCCTCTCTTTCTCTCTCACACACATCCTCCCTCTCTTTCTCTCTCACACACATCCTTTCTATCTCTTGTTACACACATCCTCCCTCTCTTTCTCTCTCACACATCCTCCCTCTCTTTCTCTCTCTCACACGCATCCTTTCTATCTCTTGTTACACACATCCTCCCTCTCTTTCTCTCTCACACACATCCTCCCTCTCTTTCTCTCTCACACACATCCTCCCTCTCTTTCTCTCTCTCACACACATCCTTTCTATCTCTTGTTACACACATCCTCCCTCTCTTTCTCTCTCACACACATCCTCCCTCTCTTTCTCTCTCACACACGCATCCTTTCTATCTCTGTTACACACACATCCTCCCTCTCTTTCTCTCTCTCACACATCCTCCCTCTCTTTCTCTCTCTCACACACATCCTTTCTATCTCTGTTACACACACACATCCTCCCTCTCTTTCTCTCTCACACACATCCTCCCTCTCTTTCTCTCTCTCACATGCATCCTTTCTATCTCTGTTACACACACACATCCTCCCTCTTTCTCTCTCACACACATCCTCCCTATCTTTCTCTCTCACACACATCCTCCCTATCTTTCTCTCTCACACACATCCTCCCTCTCTTTCTCTCTCACACACATCCTCCCTCTCTTTCTCTCTCTCACACATCCTCCCTCTCTTTCTCTCTCACACACATCCTCCCTCTCTTTCTCTCTCTCACACATCCTCCCTCTCTTTCTCTCTCTCACACATCCTCCCTCTCTTTCTCTCTCTCACACATCCTCCCTCTCTTTCTCTCACACATCCTCCCCCTCTTTCTCTCTCACACACATCCTCCCTCTCTTTCTCTCTCACACACACATCCTCCCTCTCTTTCTCTCTCACACACACATCCTTTCTATCTCTGTTACACACACATCCTCCCTCTCTTTCTCTCTCACACACATCCTCCCTCTCTTTCTCTCTCACACACATCCTCCCTCTCTTTCTCTCTCACACACATCCTCCCTCTCTTTCTCTCTCACACACATCCTCCCTCTCTTTCTCTCTCACACACATCCTCCCTCTCTTTCTCTCTCTCACACGCATCCTCCCTCTCTTTCTCTCTCTCACACGCATCCTTTCTATCTCTGTTACACACACATCCTCCCTCTCTTTCTCTCTCTCACACACATCCTCCCTCTCTTTCTCTCTCACACACATCCTCCCTCTCTTTCTCTCTCTCACACACATCCTTTCTATCTCTGTTACACACACATCCTCCCTCTCTTTCTCTCTCTCACACATCCTCCCTCTCTTTCTCTCTCTCACACACATCCTTTCTATCTCTGTCACACACACATCCTCCCTCTCTTTCTCTCTCTCACACACATCCTCCCTCTCTTTCTCTCTCTCACACGCATCCTTTATATCTCTGTTACACACACATCCTCCCTCTCTTTCTCTCTCTCACACGCATCCTTTCTATCTCTGTTACACACACATCCTCCCTCTCTTTCTCTCTCTCACACATCCTCCCTCTCTTTCTCTCTCTCACACACATCCTTTCTATCTCTGTCACACACACATCCTCCCTCTCTTTCTCTCTCTCACACGCATCCTTTATATCTCTGTTACACACACATCCTCCCTCTCTTTCTCTCTCTCACACGCATCCTTTATATCTCTGTTACACACACATCCTCCCTCTCTTTCTCTCTCACACACGCATCCTTTATATCTCTGTTACACACACATCCTCCCTCTCTTTCTCTCTCTCACACGCATCCTTTATATCTCTGTTACACACACATCCTCCCTCTCTTTCTCTCTCACACACATCCTCCCTCTCTTTCTCTCTCTCACACACATCCTTTATATCTCTGTTACACACACATCCTCCCTCTCTTTCTCTCTCACACACATCCTCCCTCTCTTTCTCTCTCTCACACGCATCCTTTATATCTCTGTTACACACACATCCTCCCTCTCTTTCTCTCTCTCACACATCCTCCCTCTCTTTCTCTCTCTCACACACATCCTTTCTATCTCTGTCACACACACATCCTCCCTCTCTTTCTCTCTCTCACACGCATCCTTTATATCTCTGTTACACACACATCCTCCCTCTCTTTCTCTCTCTCACACACATCCTCCCTCTCTTTCTCTCTCTCACACGCATCCTTTATATCTCTGTTACACACACATCCTCCCTCTCTTTCTCTCTCATACACATCCTCCCTCTCTTTCTCTCTCTCACACGCATCCTTTATATCTCTGTTACACACACATCCTCCCTCTCTTTCTCTCTCACACACATCCTCCCTCTCTCTCTCACACACGCATCCTTTATATCTCTGTTACACACACATCCTCTCTCGCTCTTTCTCACACACACGGGCACATCAAGGGCAGTCTCACCTCTGTGTATCAGTCTGGTTGGGCTCATTCACTCTGCTCAGAGACACACAGTACTGCTCTACAGACAAGTCAACCTGCTGCCACCGGAGGAGACAGCCTAGCAGCTCATCTGTTCAACACAGTGGATTAACTGCAATCATTTCTGTTTTACTGGAGTCGTTCCATTTTGACCAGAATTTTGATGCTGAATGTTGGAATTTTTCTCCAAAGTAGCCAACAATTTGTATTTTTTTTGTCTTTCTCTTCCTCAGTTCAGTTCCACATCGCCCATTTGTATGAGATTCAGGTAAGCCTTGTCCTTTTCCTCTTATCTCATTGAATTGTTTGTACTGTAGCTACGTGCTTTCTGTTTCAGTTAGTATTCAACAACGCTGTTCAAGAATAAGTTACACTTCCCCTAAAATATGAACTACACAACTATTCTATGCTAGCTAGCGTTTTATCAGCTAGGCTAATTGATCCGAGAGAGCCTTGTGTTGTGATCAAATGACCACGCATCATAGAAAATGGATGGGTTTCCCTCTCGGCCAGTTCTGTGTGGTTGCCATGGTAACAGGAGTCCCTATCTCTCGTATGCCCGTGTGATTCGTCTTTCACACTGCTTTGGCTTAAGCAGCAGCTCTTAATAATCGGACCATGTTGGCTGACTGACTGCAGTAGCACCACAGGAGTGCAGAGTTGTGGGTCAGTCAGTGTTCTGCTGTGTCAGTAGGACGTTGCTGCAGCAGAGTCATTACATCCAGCAGTCTGTTGGGAGTAAAATGTCTCGGTGCAGGCTAGGGACACTGCTTAATCTGTCAAATATGGCACGGCATTTGTTATTCTCACCCTCCTTTTTCCCTCTCTCTTTCTCCTTCCCTCGCTCTCGTTCTCCCGTTTTCTGCAGAAGAGATACCGGGCTGCCAAGGAGGCGTACGAGACCCTTCTGCAGACAGAGAATCTCCCAGCACAGGTGAAGGCCACTACCCTGCAGCAGCTAGGTAAGACCACACACAGCTGATGAAAGAAAGACTGGGTCTGGCACTGAATAAATTGATGGATGAGATGATGGCTAGTGATGGAAAGGTTGACCTATTGTTCTGTGTTCTCCCCTCCCCCTCTACTAGGCTGGATGCACCACACGGTGGAGCAGCTAGGAGACCGAGCCAACAAGGACAGCTATGCCATCCAGTGTCTGCAGAAATCACTGGAAGCAGACCCCAACTCGGGACAGTCCTGGTACTTCCTGGGCAGGTGCTACTCCAGTATTGGCAAGGTCCAGGATGCGTTTGTCTCCTACAGGCAGTCCATAGACAAATCAGAAGCCAGTGCAGACACGTGGTGTTCAATAGGGTACGCATTAGACCGTACGTCTTCTCTCTCTCTCGATCCATCTTTGTTTTGCTCTGCTATCACTCTCCCTCTCACCATCCCATATCTCTCCCTCCTTTGTCGTTCTGTCTGTCACCCTTTCCACTCCTCTCTTTAACCCTTTCCACCCCTTACTACTGTGTCCTCTACTCTTTTTATGTATTTAACCCTCTACCACTCACCACTCTGTCCTCTCTACCCCCCTTTTTCTATATTTAACCTCTCTACCCCTCTTTCTCTGCCTCTTTTTCAATATTCAACCCCCTCCCCACCCCCTTTTCTCCCTGTCCCCCTCTCCTCAATCATTTCCTCTCTCCATTAGTGTTCTGTACCAGCAACAGAATCAGCCCATGGATGCTCTGCAGGCGTACATCTGTGCAGTGCAGCTGGACCACGGCCACGCGGCTGCCTGGATGGACCTGGGAACGCTCTACGAGTCCTGCAGCCAGCCGCATGACGCCATAAAGTGCTACATCAACGCCATGCGCAGCAAGGCCTGCTCCAACGCCACCGCGCTCACACAACGCATCAAATGCCTGCAGGTGAGGAGAGGGGGAGAGACTCGGGAGGGAGGTGTTCAGTCCCAAATCAACCCCTAGCTCCCTACCGCTAAGATGGTTATAGGGGAGGGGATGCTCCTGAGGTCACTGACCACTGGTCGGGCGCTTTTTTTTTTCTTTTTTTTCCCCACCTGTTGGAGATCTGAAAGAATTTGGACAGGTGTCAGCAAAGTGGGAATGGTTTAATCTAGCCCTCTTGTTGACTAGGTTGAGTTACCACCATGTTTGCTCCCACCCTTTCAGAACTAAAATGGGTGTTCAGGGGCTAAGAGTTGATTGGACTGGGTGGGAGAGGTCTGAAGACCCACTTTGAATCCCACTGCTGGAGAGACCTATGATCCGAGCTACTGGGCTACTCAAACTTGACTATTCTGAACTACAGATTGTGGAAACCATTTTCTGAATGCCAGAAGGCAAATCTGTGTGTGTTCACAGTGGAACCTGGCTCCTCCAGTCCCATACATGTCTTGTCCATTTTGATGTAAAAACATAACCCCCATATTCATCTGTATGTATGAATGAGGGAACATTCTCCAGTCACCAGTAATTTGAGCATAATTCCCTGGCATTAAGACAACATGATGGTTTGTTTTAATGATTGTGTTGTGTAAATTCATTCAAAGTGCACATATGACCCCCAACTTCCCTGTTTGATTGACCACTCTACTAAAGACCATAACGGGCAAACATACCGGTATTCAATCCTCAGTAACAGATGGGGCCACTGATAGGCCAAGCTAGTAGCTAACCGGCTACGTGAGAGCGACCGTAACAAGACAATAACATTTTGATCGCAAGATCATTTTAAGTCATTAAAATGTTGTTTTCACACGTTTTCCATTCCATAGGCTCAGTTGAGTAACCCCCAGGTC
Source organism: Oncorhynchus keta (assembly GCF_023373465.1). Taxonomy (NCBI): domain Eukaryota; kingdom Metazoa; phylum Chordata; class Actinopteri; order Salmoniformes; family Salmonidae; genus Oncorhynchus; species Oncorhynchus keta. The sequence goes on from NW_026290787.1 coordinate 1,255,085, forward strand.
ACTAGTCTACAGAGTAAAAGTAAAATGCTTCCTCTTATTGATGAGGCCTGGAGTCTACCAATCCCAGCAGAGCTAACCTCCAGGCAGGGTGGCCTGAACACTGCACCGCAGGTGAGACCAGATAGACCACTCCCCCCACACCCCCACACACAACCGTCTATACACACCACCCCCACCGCCAACGGGCAGCACATCACCTGGAGCTTCTTCATGAGTCTTCCTGTGGAGTAACCGATGCCCTAGAGCAGTCATAAGAACCAATTTAACCAAGTTATGCTCACAATCTGGAAAAGTTACAGTGACTGGGAAAACCCCTGGTAAACAGTCATTCATATAGCTGAACCTGGCGTGGTTTTTAGGTGCAGCTTGTTAAGGTAGCGATCTAGTCATAGTGGCTTGAGACATGACATGCAAATGTTATGACGTGATTTGCCACAATTTCTTGTTATGACTGCTTAGGGCTTTTGTTATGACTGACAGGATCAAGGGAGGTGTTGCCCATCCCAATCCCCTCCTCCCTTCCCCAATCTCCCTGACACAGCCACAGGCCAACCTCACTACCCACTGTCTATCAGTATCTGTTATCATGGCTTCACAGCTCAAAGATCAATTTGGTTCAATTTAATTTCTCCATTCAAAAATAATACATTTTAATTGTGACATCCAGTGTATTTACACAATATAAAAATACATATTTATAAAAATACTCATGTATTTTTACCAGACTAAAAAAAACTTGCTATTCCACACTGAAACGATTGTTGAATAGCAGCAAGACGTCAGTTGATTGTCGTTGTGATTGGTGAGGTTGTGCCTCAGTAGAATAGTTCCAGGTTGACATTCTTCCTCTCATTCATCCTGAGGTTATCAGGTGCCTTGCTGCCTCTGAAACCTAGCGATGCCCCCTAGTGTTGCAGTACCATTCATTCATTTTCATTATAGACAACATTAGTTCCTGTGTGTGTGTTCGTTGAGTATAATTCTCAGCATCAGTCTATACAAACTGAAGCCGTCTTCAGATGTTTGTTTTGGGGAGGAGACGGGAGAGGGTTGTTTTCTTTCACTTGTATTCATACAAAAAACAGGTTGACATGGTTTCGGGTGTTCTGATTATGACCACTACCCATATTTTCAACAAATCCATTTTCATGTTGAATGGAGGATGACAATTCACACTTGGAGTTGTCTTTTTGAACATTTTGATGATTTAGTTTTAAGAGCTGCAACTGAAGAAGGGCTTAGCGTTGTGGTATGAGCAAGCAAAGCCTTTGTATTGCCAAGCGTCTTTGTTGGCGATGACTCTGTCAACGTGAAAGGGTTGACAGTTTGATGAGAAATTCCACTCTACCGGTCGTCTTCAGGGTATCATTGCAGATTGTTTGTAAAAAAAAAAAAAAATGCAGGGAAGAAATATGTGTTTTGAAGTCCCAACATCACCCTCCTGCTTTTGTTTTCCCTCTCTAACTGCCTATCCCTTTAATCTGTCACTTCCTCTCCATCCTTCACATTGTTACCTGCCCTTTAATTTCCCCTGCGACCCTCTTCTCTCTTCTCCTGCATCCCTCCTGTCTGCCTGTGATATGTCTCTTTCTCTCTTCTCCTGCATCCCTCCTGTCTGCCTGTGATATGTCTCTTTCTCTCTTCTCCTGCATCCCTCCTGTCTGCCTGTGATATGTCTCTTTCTCTCTTCTCCTGCATCCCTCCTGTCTGCCTGTGATCTGTCTCTTTCTCTCTTCTCCTGCATCCCTCCTGTCTGCCTGTGATCTGTCTCTTTCTCTCTTCTCCTGCATCCCTCCTGTCTGCCTGTGATCTGTCTCTTTCTCTCTTCTCCTGCATCCCTCCTGTCTGCCTGTGATCTGTCTCTTTCTCTCTTCTCCTGCATCCCTCCTGTCTGCCTGTGATCTGTCTCTTTCTCTCTTCTCCTGCATCCCTCCTGTCTGCCTGTTCTTTCTCTCTTCTCCTGCATCCCTCCTGTCTGCCTGTGATCTGTCCCTTTCTCTCTTCTCCTGCATCCCTCCTGTCTGCCTGTGATCTGTCCCTTTCTCTCTTCTCCTGCATCCCTCCTGTCTTTCTATGATCTACCCCTTCCTGTACTTTTCTCTCTTCTCCTGCATCCCTCCTGTCTGCCTGTGATCTGTCCCTTTCTCTCTTCTCCTGCATCCCTCCTGTCTGCCTGTGATCTGTCCCTTCCTGTCCCTTTCTCTCTTCTCCTGCATCCCTCCTGCCTTCTGTCCCCCCTTCCTGATCCCTGTCTGCCTGTGATCCTTCCTGCATCTCCTCCTGCATCTCTGTCCTTGGGATCTGTCTACTCCCTTCCTGTCCCTTTCTCCTGCATCCCTCCTGCATCTACCCCTCCCTGTCTGCCTGGGATCTCTCCTGCATCCCTCCTGTCTGCCTGGGATCTGTCTCTTCTCCTGCATCCCTCCCTCCTGTCTGCCTGTGATCTGTCCCTTCCTGTCCCTTTCTCTCTTCTCCTGCATCCCTCCTGTCCTTCTATGATATACCCCTTCCTGTACTTTTCTCTCTTCTCCTGCATCCCTCCTGTCCTTCTATGATCTTCCCCTTCCTGTACTTTTCTCTCTTCTCCTGCATCCCTCCTGTCTGCCTGTGATCTGCATCCCTCCCTTCCTGTCCCTTTCTCTCTTCTCCTGCATCCCTCCTGTCTGCCTGGGATCTGTCTCTTTCTCTCTTCTCCTGCATCCCTCCTGTCTGCCTGTGATCTGTCTCTTTCCCTTCTCCTGTGCCTGTGATCCTTTCTCTCTTCTCCTGCATCCCTCCTGTCTTTCTGCCTGTGATCTGTCTCTTTCTCTCTTCTCCTGCATCCCCCTGTCTGCCTGTGATCTGTCCCTTTCTCTCTTCTCCTGCATCCCTCCTGTCCTGTGATCTGTCTCTTTCTCTCTTCTCTGCATCCCTCCTGATCTGCATCCCTCCCTGCCTGTGATCTGTCTCTTTCTCTCTTCTCCTGCATCCCTCCTGTCTGCCTGTGATCTGTCCCTTTCTCTCTTCTCCTGCATCCCTCCTGTCTGCCTGTCCCTCTTCTCCTGCATCCCTCCTGTCTGCCTGACTGTCCCTCTCTTTTTCTCTCCTTCTCCCTTCTTCCTGTCCCTTTCTCTCTTCTCCTGCATCCCTCCCTCTGGGATCTGTCTTTCTGTCTGCCTGTGATCTGTCCCTTCCTGTCCCTTTCTCTCTTTTGCATCCCTCCTGTCCTCACTACCCCTTCCTGTACTTTTCTCTCTTCTCCTGCACCTTCTATCATCCCTCCTGTCTGCCTGATCTGTCCCTTTCTCTCTTCTCCTGCAATCTAACCTTTTCTTCACTGCCCTCCCTTGTCCTTCTATGATCTACCCCTTCCTGTACCTTTCTCTCTTCTCCTGCATCCCTCCTGTCTGCCTGGGATCTGTCCCTTTCTCTCTTCTCCTGCATCCCTCCTGTCTGCCTGGGATCTGTCCCTTTCTCTCTTCTCCTGCATCCCTCCTGTCTTTCTGTGATCTACCCCTTCCTGTCCCTTTCTCTCTTCTCCTGCATCCCTCCTGTCCTTCTATGATCTACCCCTTCCTGTCCCTTTCTCTCTTCTCCTGCATCCCTCCTGTCCTTCTGTGATCTACCCCTTCCTGTCCCTTTCTCTCTTCCCCTGCATCCCTCCTGTCTTTCTGTGCACTTTACCTCACTGCTTTACCTTCTATCATGTTTTCAACACACTTCACTGCCCTCCCTTGCAACCCCTTCACTCTCCCTCCTCCTTCTCCTTCCCTCCCTCTCTGTAGGCATGTAAGCCCCAGCACAGCTCGGAGGAAGGGGGATCGGGCCAGGCTCTGCCCCCACACGTGGGCCCTATGGGCCAGGGGGAGGACCAGTCCAGCCCTGCCAAGAGGAGGAGGGCCTCCAGCCCAGCCAAGGTATATTACACTATATTCAGATGGAGGTCTGATGTGTTTTTGTAGAACAGACATCAGGTAGCATAGGAAATCGTGTGAGCAGTATGTTACAATACCACTTGCATCCATTTCAACATTTTAGGTTGGCTGAAGATGAGGAATCTCTCACTCCTAACTCTCAAACTCTTTTTGCAGAGCCAGCCAGATTCCTGGGCTAGTAACTCGGCACAGCAGCCTGTCCCCAACTGGTACCTGTCACCACAGAAACGACAGGTAAACACACACTTTACACACCCTGCATCCCCCTGCTGATTCCGACTCTACACATACACACACTAATCTGTACATCCTCTGTGCTCCCAGCTCCTGGACCAGTTGAGGAGTAACCGGGCCAGTCTGAAGCCCCTACAGCTGCAGATGCTGGAGCAGCTGGAGGCACAACTCAACCTAATGCAGCAGCACCAGCAGCAGGTACACACACACACACTTATTACCCCCAGATGTTTACCTGATGGCCTGCAAGCAGTATACTGTATGTCCCTTCTAATTATTCTAATGTAGAGTAATATATTGACTAACTCATATTAATCCACTGAAAGTGCTGTTGTTAATTAGACTAAACCCTGATGTTGTGATTATGTTGTTCTACAGATGAGACAGAATGCATCTGGACAGCTGCGTCCCTCCCTCCCCAACGGCCCCTCAGCTACCAACTCTCTTCCCCCTCCTCACTCTAGCCTGCCCCTCTCCCGGCCCCACCTGGCCCCTCAGGGCTCGTTGCGGCCCCCCTGCCCCCCTCAACCACTGGCCAACGGGCCTCTGGCAGGCGGGACACCACACGGACACTCTGACACACTTTCTGTGGGCAATAATAATAATGATGATAATGACCCGGTGGCGGCCACAGGACCCAACGGAGACGTGCCTTACCTGCAGCCCGGCGCACTACTACCTCACACCTGCACAAGCACCCAATCACAGGACACAGCGCGCCGGGCCCTGCACCTAAACTCCACTCAGGTAGGACTCTACCTGTTCACTCTATTCAGGTCTATGTGAAGCTCATATAGGCTCTGAGTGAACTGCTATTCTTTTCTGTGCTAATTCTTGCTTAGTTATCTCAGATGTTCCTTAGTGAGGAGAGAACCAGACCTACTAAATGTTCTTTAGCTATAGTCCTTATTCTGATCTAACAGTGGGGTTCCTTCCTGCTCCCCTTTCTCTACAGGGGCTTCAGAAGGGTTCCGCTCCACATTGGGCGGGTCCTAATGGGGATGGGTCTCTCTCCTCCTCTGGGGGGTCAACCCACCCCCTCTCACACCCACAGACGCCCCACAATCAGGTTGGACATTCCGCCGCCCCGTCGCCGCGGCAACAGGCTCTCAACCACCTCCCGTCACCCCCTTCTCCCCATCACTCTGCTACCTCAGGTGGAGCACCCGGCACCCCTGCTACCAAAGAGAGCACGCCCCTCGGCAATGGCCCCGCAGCCACGGCAACAAAGGGACCTGGGGAGACGACAACGGCCAATAGCACTGCCGCGGCGGAAAGCTTATCCAATCACGTACAGTCGGCGGCGGGAGACGGCGGGACGAGCAACCGGTCCCCTCACCACAGCTCAGACAATCCTAAGGGGGGCGACCCCACCACCTCCGCCCCCCACAAGAAGATCAACAACATCCACCCGGCCGTCTCCTCGGCCGCTTCCTCCCCCATCTCTGCAATGTCCACCGCAACCCCCTCGCCCAAATCCACCGAGCCCGGCCAGTCGATGGGCCCGCACGGCCTCAACAGCCCCTCCACCACCACCACCGCAGCATTATCATCAGCCGGACCAACCACCGTCGTCAATGGCAACGGCAAGAGGGGCATCTCCGAGGACTCCCAGAGCCCGTTGAAGGCGGACCCCCCTGCCACGTGTCGCAGACCCACGCCACCCCATGCCCGCACCCCCCCATCATCCTCTTCCTCCGTGTCCATCTACCCCTCCTCCACTGACGTGCTCAAGGCCTGCAGGTTAGACTGGGGGGACCCTGTACCAGTTCTTATTGGGCTGTAGGAAATTTGATGGTCTCACTCTTTTGGGAAGAGTATTGCATTGTAGTATTGCGTTTGTTGGTAGAGGGAACTGTCAGAGCAGAGATTATACTGTAAAACCAAGAGGCTAATCTTGTTTGTACCTTTTTCTCTCTTTGTCTGTCTCTCTCCTTTCCCTGTTTTTCTCTCTTTCAGAAACCTGGGGAAGAACGGTTTGTCTAGCAGCAGTATACTGCTGGATAAGTGTCCCCCTCCTCGCCTGCCCCCTCCTCCCTCCCCAGTCCTGCCCAAGGACAAACTCAACCCCCCCACACCAAGCATCTATGTGAGTATGGAAGAAAGACTTCTCGTCATAGTATAATAATAATGAAAGGGGAATGTTTTAGTCAATGTGATTCTGATGCGAATCTTGCAAATGTATATACACTCAACATTCAAAGGTGGTGTTTTGAAGACGTGAAATATATATTTTCAATTGAAATAATATTGAATGTCCCTTAAAAAAAATGTTATTGTGTATTTGATCCCCAGCTGGAGAATAAGAGGGATGCCTTCTTTCCTCCGCTGCACCAGTTCTGCACAAACCCCTCCAACCCTGTCACCGTCATCAGAGGGCTGGCCGGGGCGCTCAAACTGGGTGAGTCTACCATTTCTACTGCCACCTGCTGGTTAGGACTGTCATTACAATACCCGATTTTGCCTTTTCTCATTTGGGCAAAAGTCCTTCCACCACCCTCTCTCCTCAGTGACCTTGAAACCGAAAAGTGTTGGAGGAGATGTTAATTTGTTAGTAGGTGAACGGATGAGTCCAGCAACCTCAATAGCCATCTTTCATCAACTGCTGCTCCCGAGTGGCGCAGCAGTCTAAGGCACTGCTTCTCAGTGCTAGAGGCGTCACTACAGAACCTGGTTCGATTCCAGACTGATCACGACCGGCTGTGATTGGGATTCCCGTAGGGCCCAGCGGGTTAGGGTTTAGCTGGGGTAGGCCATTATTGTAAATACAAATTTGTTCTTAACTGACTTGCCTAGTAAAAATAAAACAAGTAAATGGTTATGAGTATCCTACGTGATTCCATCGAAGAGCTTTAAAACCCCCCCCTTTCTTTGCCGCCTCTCCTCAATTATCTTTGACCCATTTCAAATATAGGCAAGAGAGGATGCAGGAGTTGAACCAATTCAATTGAGAAATACCCCATGAAGAAGTCCTTGGTGCCAACCATTAACTTTGATGTTGCACTTATGCAAGCCCCAATGCAGCTTGAGCATTAGCAGGTTTCCAGGCCCTTTATTTGAGTGAGTGCCCGCTTCTACCCCTTGTTCACTCTTTCTCTTGCTATCTTTTTCATAACCATCTCCTACCTCTTTCCCCCTCTCTCAGACCTGGGTCTGTTCTCTACTAAGACCCTAGTGGAGGCTAACCCAGACCATCTGGTTGAGTGTCGTACCCAGCTGTCTCAGCCCGCTGACGAGAACTGGGACCTGAGTGGTACCAAGAAGATGTGGCGCTGCGAGAGCGGTAGAGCTCACACCACCATCGCCAAATATGCCCAGTACCAGGCTGCCTCCTTCCAGGAGTCACTACGGGTTAGTAGAGGGAGATGCATGCATACATACATACACACACACACACACACACACATCCACCCAGGGTTTCGGTTAGGAAAATGTGGCGCTGGAGAACGTGAATGGAAAGATTTTAAATTTACCGGATCCATATGCATTTGGTGCGTAGTCCAGTAAGGCATCCACCCACGGTTCTCAGAATGACAGAAATCACATGTAGATTATGGTAATGCAGCTTAACAGAACAGGCAACTCCTGTAATGAAGCAGACAATAAAGCATAATTCTCAAACATTTGCCAAAATCCAATTTGTTGGGAAACACAGGTCACCTGGTAGCAGTTGGGAAACACAGGTCACCTGGTAGCAGTTTGGAAACACAGGTCACCTGGTAGCAGTTGGGAAACACAGGTCACCTGGTAGCAGTTTGGAAACACAGGTCACCTGGTAGTAGTTGGGAAACACAGGTCACCTGGTAGCAGTTGGGAAACACAGGTCACCTGGTAGCAGTTGGGAAACACAGGTCACCTGGTAGCAGTTGGGAAACACAGGTCACCTGGTAGCAGTTGGGAAACACAGGTCACCTGGTAGCAGTTGGGAAACACAGGTCACCTGGTAGTAGTTGGGAAACACAGGTCACCTGGTAGCAGTTGGGAAACACAGGTCACCTGGTAGCAGTTGGGAAACACAGGTCACCTGGTAGCAGTTGGGAAACACAGGTCACCTGGAACACAGGTCACCTGGTAGCAGTTGGGAAACACAGGTCACCTGGTAGCAGTTGGGAAACACAGGTCACCTGGTAGCAGTTGGGAAACACAGGTCACCTGGTAGTTGGGAACACAGGTCACCTGGTAGCATGGTCACCTGGTAGTAGTTGGGAAACACAGGTCACCTGGTAATGGGAAACACAGGTCACCTGGTAGCAGTTGGGAAACACAGGTCACCTGGTAGTACTTGGGAAACACAGGTCACTGTAGCACAGGGGAAACACAGGTCACCTGGTAGCAGTTGGGAAACACAGGTCACCTGGTAGCAGTTGGGAAACACAGGTCACCTGGTAGTAGTTGGGACACACAGGTCACCTGGTAGCAGTTGGGAAACACAGGTCACCTGGTAGCAGTTGGGAAACACAGGTCACCAGGTAGAAGTTGGGAAACACAGGTCACCAGGTAGAAGTTGGGAAACACAGGTCACCAGGTAGAAGTTGGGAAACACAGGTCACCAGGTAGAAGTTGGGAAACACAGGTCACCTGGTAGAAGTTGGGAAACACAGGTCACCTGGTAGAAGTTGGGAAACACAGGTCACCTGGTAGCAGTTGGGAAACACAGGTCACCTGGTAGCAGTTGGGAAACACAGGTCACCTGGTAGCAGTTGGGAAACACAGGTCACCAGGTAGGTTCCTATGCCTACGTCTCTGTTAGAAACTTAGAAAGAGGGGAAGAGGCCGTAATGGGTTGGGCAACTTGGCTTCGTGGCAAAGAGCCTCTGAGTTGTGGGCATAGTGGTTCCAATAGGGAAATACATGTAATAAAATGTCTGTAATCATTCAAAATACTTCACCAGAAAGCAGACTTGGAAAAAGGGATCATCTCAAATATTATTATTATTTTTTTTGCCCCTTTTTTCTCCCCAATAATGGTGTGTTGCTACTATCTTGTCTCAGTATCGGGATTTTAAATGTTTAGACAACCGTGCACCTGGCAAGAAGGGCAATGCGACAGAGTCGCTGGTGTGTGGCGAAGGTAACCCGGACGCTAGTTGTGCCGCCCACAGCTCCCCAGAATGACTCAGCTGTTTCCTGCGCTGCAGTACAATCTTAGCATTCATTGTTTCATTGTGTGAATGTTTTTCTTTTTGATCAACGGTCAATGAGCCCCATTATGAATACAGTATCCAATAAGTCAAAAGTTGGCGAAGGCAGGTGAGTCGCTCCCTACTCATTCAGCAGGGTGAATGTTTTTTTTAATTTGACAGTTTTTGACATTGTAGAATAGTAGTGAAGACATCAAAACTATGAAATAACACACATGGATTCATGTAGTAACCAAAAAAGTGTTAAACTAATTAAAATCTATTTGAGATTCTTCTAAGTAACCATCATTTGCCTTGATGACAGCAGTGCACAGTCTTGGTATTCCCTGCAGTGATATTCCATCACCAGTAGTAAATGTACCGTTAATCCCTGTCATGCGATAACATTGTTTTATGGTATTGCGTGTATTAGAGCTGGGTGATATCCTGATAACAATACATGTCACGATATAGCACATCTTCTGTAAATTCAATTTAGAAATAGTTTTTGTTGGGTCTCATCCGTAGACTCTCTCCGTACTGTTTCACATGATTCTTGTGTAGGGGGTAAGAGGTTAGCGGTGTTTGAGCCTGTTGTCGGGACTGGCCTGTTTCACATGATTCTTGCGTAGGGGGTAAGAGGTTAGCGGTGTTTGAGCCTGTTGTCGGGACTGGCCTGTTTCACATGATTCTTTCATAGGGGGTAAGAGGTTAGCGGTGTTTGAGCCTGTTGTCGGGACTGGCCTGTTTCACATGATTCTTGCGTAGGGGGTAAGAGGTTAGCGGTGTTTGAGCCTGTTGTCGGGACTGGCCTGTTTCACATGATTCTTGCGACTGGCCTGGGGGTAAGAGGTTAGCGGTGTTTGAGCCTGTTGTCGGGACTGGCCTGTTTGGTGTTTGAGCCTGTTGTCGGGACTGGCCATGATTCTTCGTAGGGGGTAAGAGGTTAGCGGTGTTTGAGCCTGTTGTCGGGACTGGCCTGTTTCACATGATTCTTGCGTAGGGGGTAAGAGGTTAGCGGTGTTTGAGCCTGTTGTCGGGACTGGCCTGTTTCACATGATTCTTGCGTAGGGGGTAAGAGGTTAGCGGTGTTTGAGCCTGTTGTCGGGACTGGCCTGTTTCACATGATTCTTGCGTAGGGGTAAGAGGTTAGCGGTGTTTGAGCCTGTTGTCGGGACTGGCCTGTTTCACATGATTCTTGCGTAGGGGTAAGAGGTTAGCGGTGTTTGAGCCTGTTGTCGGGACTGGCCTGTTTCACATGATTCTTGCGTAGGGGGTAAGAGGTTAGCGGTGTTTGAGCCTGTTGTCGGGACTGGCCTGTTTCACATGATTCTTGCGTAGGGGGTAAGAGGTTAGCGGTGTTTGAGCCTGTTGTCGGGACTGGCCTGTTTCACATGATTCTTTCATAGGGGGTAAGAGGTTAGTGGTGTTTGAGCCTGTTGTCGGGACTGGCCTGTTTCACATGATTCTTTCATAGGGGGTAAGAGGTTAGCGGTGTTTGAGCCTGTTGTCGGGACTGGCCTGTTTCACATGATTCTTTCGTAGGGGGTAAGAGGTTAGTGGTGTTTGAGCCTGTTGTCGGGACTGGCCTGTTTCACATGATTCTTTCATAGGGGGTAAGAGGTTAGTGGTGTTTGAGCCTGTTGTCGGGACTGGCCTGTTTCACATGAGTGTAGGGGTGTTAGCGGTGTTTGAGCCTGTTGTCGGGACTGGCCTGTTTCACATGATTCTTGCGTAGGGGGTAAGAGGTTAGCGGTGTTTGAGCCTGTTGTCGGGACTGGCCTGTTTCACATGATTCTTGCGTAGGGGTAAGAGGTTAGCGGTGTTTGAGCCTGTTGTCGGGACTGGCCTGTTTCACATGATTCTTGCGTAGGGGTAAGAGGTTAGCGGTGTTTGAGCCTGTTGTCGGGACTGGCCTGTTTCACATGATTCTTTCATAGGGGTAAGAGGTTAGCGGTGTTTGAGCCTGTTTCGGGACCGGCCTGTTTCACATTCGTAGGGGTAGAGGGTTAGCGGTGGAGCCTGTTGTCGGGACTGGCCTGTTTCACATGATTCTTTCATAGGGGTAAGAGGTTAGCGGTGTTTGAGCCTGTTGTCGGGACTGGCCTGTTTCATGATTCATGATTCTTTCGTAGGGGGTAAGAGGTTAGTGGTGTTTGAGCCTGTTGTCGGGACTGGCCTGTTTCACATGATTCTTGCGTAGGGGGTAAGAGGTTAGCGGTGTTTGAGCCTGTTGTCGGGACTGGCCTGTTTCACATGATTCTTGCGTAGGGGTAAGAGGTTAGCGGTGTTTGAGCCTGTTGTCGGGACTGGCCTGTTTCACATGATTCTTGCGTAGGGGGTAAGAGGTTAGCGGTGTTTGAGCCTGTTGTCGGGACTGGCCTGTTTCACATGATTCTTCGTAGGGGGTAAGAGGTTAGCGGTGTTTGAGCCTGTTGTCGGGACTGGCCTGTTTCACATGATTCTTGCGTAGGGGGTAAGAGGTTAGCGGTGTTTGAGCCTGTTGTCGGGACTGGCCTGTTTCACATGATTCTTTCATAGGGGTAAGAGGTTAGCGGTGTTTGAGCCTGTTGTCGGGACTGGCCTGTTTCACATGATTCTTGCGTAGGGGTAAGAGGTTAGCGGTGTTTGAGCCTGTTGTCGGGACCGGCCTGTTTCACATGATTCTTGCGTAGGGGTAAGAGGTTAGCGGTGTTTGAGCCTGTTGTCGGGACTGGCCTGTTTCACATGATTCTTGCGTAGGGGGTAAGAGGTTAGCGGTGTTTGAGCCTGTTGTCGGGACTGGCCTGTTTCACATGATTCTTGCGTAGGGGTAAGAGGTTAGCGGTGTTTGAGCCTGTTGTCGGGACCGGCCTGTTTCACATGATTCTTGCGTAGGGGGTAAGAGGTTAGCGGTGTTTGAGCCTGTTGTCGGGACCGGCCTGTTTCACATGATTCTTGTGTAGGTGGGGGGTAAGAGCCTGTTTTATTCTTGCGTAGGGGTGTTTGAGCCTGTTGTCGGGACCGGCCTGTTTCACATGATTCTTGTGTAGGGGGTAAGAGCTTAGCGGTGTTTGAGCCTGTTGTCGGGACCGGCCTGCGGCATATTTTGCGTTGTACAGTTTTCTGGTCCGTGTCAGACTTTTCATACCCAAACCACGTCCATGTGACCAACGTTGACCCTCTTAGGTACGAGCTCCCTGTCTCTGCTCTGTGTCACGTTCACTCTCTTCCATGTTTGTGTTGCAAATTTCCTTCCACACCGACGCAAAGCATCGTCCATTTGACAAAAAATATTGCCGTAAAGAGTGATTTGCGATAAAACAAACTAAATGATAGAGCACAATATGAAACGATAGACGTTTTTCTATTGTCACTCGATATATATCGTCATGTAGCCCAGCCCTAGCTTGTATTAATGAGTCATTTACCATTCTCAAGAGTGGGAACGTTGTTTGCAGAGTTCACAACCTGTTACACTTGTGGGAAATTAGTTTTGGTTTATTTTGTAACCAATTATGAGATTTGTAAATATTTTTAATTCTGTTTTGTTTGGAGTCCTCCATGTGAGCATGTCTGGTTTCTCTGTCCTGATAATGTTGAGGGAGTGCTCGCCTGAGGATGCATAACGTACCTGTCCTGCTGCCGTTCTTTTAACATCCACTGTGAATGATAATATATTAAAACTATACTGTGGTTCCTTGCAGTAAGCGATTTTGATCAATCTTTCCGTCAATCTCCCCCTTGATAATCACCAATCGGTGTGAAAGAGCAATGAAAGTTATAGCCTACTGTTATATTGGCCTATAGGCTGAGTTCCATGCAGTCATTTCTTTAGCTACCAATGGATCACAGGGTGTAAGTGTCCATATGGCAGGCTGGTGATCTCGCCTTAGTTGACTTCACTTTTAGATTTGTATCATTTGAATTCTGATTTTTGATTAACCACGTGACAATGGTTTTGAGAAACAACTTTATTATTGAAATGAAAATAAACAACCAGCTGAGGAAATCTCACTCACAATAGTCTCTGTGTGCATGTGATAGCCATCGTGTATCTTATTTATCCAACAACTAACAAAAATAAACACTACAATTTAATTCCACTACATTATTCAAATAATCTACAGACTGATAAGCATGACGGTAAAAATGTATTTCCATCAAAATAAATGGCAATCTTTTGTAATAGGATTTATTTTGGCCGGCAACTGTTTTATTTATCGGCTTTTCTTTTTTGGGGGGTGGGGGGGGGGTGGCAATATCCGGCTAACAGAAACCCTGACACACACAGACCTGTTTCCCAATGCTCGGTGTCTTTTTGAATGGGATCCTCTTTACTCTCAGGAGGAGAATGAGAAGAAGGCGTTGAAGGAGCCCTCAGACGCTGAGCCAGCATCAGCAGAGAGGTGAGCAACACACACCTGTCAGGATTTCTCACTGATATATTCACAACCTTTCAACCTTTTCTAATCATAATCTCTTCCTGCTGTGTTCAGTGTGGCACGCAAAAGGAGGGGTCCCCTAAAGCACATCAAATTTGGGACCAACATCGACGTGTCAGACGAAAGAAAGTACGTGCTTGTGTGGTCAGACATGGCATTGGTCACACGTTGCAAAGTTCTGCTAAACTCCATTGCCGCCTCTGAACACATCCCCTTTCTCCTCGTCCCCCAGGTGGAAGCTACAGCTGCAGGAGCTGAGTAAGCTGCCTGCGTTCGCCAGGGTGGTGTCTGCTGGCAATCTGCTCAGCCACGTAGGACACACCATCCTGGGCATGAACACTGTCCAGCTCTACATGAAGGTCCCCGGCAGCAGGATACCAGGTAGATGCACACACACACTGTACATATTAGGCAAGGGCACGGTACAGCGATACAATTTTATAGGACAAGCTGTTGCAGTTTCTAGTGCTTTTTTATATGGATACTTATGAGTTACAAAGGCTGTTAAAGATGCACTTTGCAGAAATCCCTCTACAATTTCCTGGTTGAAATTCTAATAGTTTGCCTAAATCACTTTGTGCCAAGACAAGCAAGTACAGTGTAGAGAATCATTCAACCTCTGTGAAATATATTTTCCATAACCAAGCATATTGTATTTTCAGCTGTTTTAAAGCTGGTGTACAAAACCGAAAGTAAGAGGCAAAAACTCAAGTTAAGAATGGGAAGCATGGAAATTTCTCACAGATCTAGCGTGTTCTAGACTTGCCTTCAATGAGAATGACCGATCTATAAATAACATTTCTATGTGTTGTTGTTTTTTTTGGTGGGGGGGGGTCGCCCAAAAAATGACAATACAGTTCTAACTTTCTTTATCTCTGTGGTCCAGGTCATCAGGAACACAATAACTTCTGCTCTGTCAACATCAACATCGGCCCTGGGGACTGTGAGTGGTTTGCTGTGCCAGAACCCTACTGGGGAGTGATGAGCAACTTCTGTGAAAAGTAAGGACCTAACAACCATAGAGGCTAGTGATAATACATTATACAATCGTGATGTTGTCAGTGAATGAGAAATGGGGGGGTGAGGGGTGGTCTGCGAGAACAGCAGAGAAAAGGATAAATGTACAAAAGATGGAACGACATCAGATGGGGTGTCAAGGTGAGGGTCGGCTTCTTTTGTGGCTCGCTTTGAACACGAAGAGCAAACTGTCTGAATGAAAAGGGAGTGATTCAGGGAGATATTGAGTGAAAGGAAGGAAAGGAGCTGAATTGAATCCAGGAATAAGGGCATTAATGAAACAATCACAATCCACAACAAAACTATTCTGATTTTAAATACAGACGAAGGAATGGCCCAGAAGACAGAAAAGACTGAAATTAGATGGTCTTTAATACGAGCCCTAATTCCACATCTCTTACAGAAATTAGAAAATACTGAAAAGAAATACCCCCCTCGCTCTTTTACTCCCCCTCGCTCTTTCCTCCTCCTCGCTCTTTCCTCCCCTCGCTCTTTCCTCCCCTCGCTCTTTCCTCCCCTCGCTCTTTCCTCCCCTCGCTCTTTCCTCCCCTCGCTCTTTCCTCCCCTCGCTCTTTCCTCCCCTCGCTCTTTCCTCCCCTCGCTCTTTCCTCCCCCTCGCTCTTTCCTCCCCCTCGCTCTTTCCTCCCCCTCGCTCTTTCCTCCCCCTCGCTCTTTCCTCCCCTCGCTCTTTCCTCCCCCTCGCTCTTTTACTCCCCCTCGCTCTTTTACTCCCCTCGCTCTTTTACTCCCCTCCCCTGCTCTTTCCCCCCTCGCTCTTTCCTCCCCTCGCTCTTTTACTCCCCTCGCTCTTTTACTCCCCTCGCTCTTTTACTCCCCCTCGCTCTTTTCCTCCCCTCGCTCTTTCCTCCCCTCGCTCTTTCCTCCCCTCGCTCTTTCCTCCCCTCGCTCTTTCCTCCCCTCGCTCTTTCCTCCCCTCGCTCTTTCCTCCCCTCGCTCTTTTACTCCCCCTCGCTCTTTCCTCCCCTCGCTCTTTCCTCCCCTCGCTCTTTTACTCCCCCTCGCTCTTTCCTCCCCTCGCTCTTTCCTCCCCTCGCTCTTTCCTCCCCTCTTTCCTCCCCTCCTCTTTCCTCGCTCTTTACTCCCCCTCGCTCTTTTACTCCCCCTCGCTCTTTTACTCCCCCTCGCTCTTTTACTCCCACTCGCTCTTTTACTCCCACTCGCTCTTTTACTCCCCTCGCTCTTTTCCTCCCCTCGCTCTTTCCTCCCCTCGCTCTTTCCTCCCCCTCGCTCTTTACCTCCCCCTCGCTCTTTACTCCCCCTCGCTCTTTTACTCCCCCTCGCTCTTTTACTCCCCCTCGCTCTTTTACTCCCCCTCGCTCTTTTACTCCCCCTCGCTCTTTTCCTCCCCCTCGCTCTTTTACTCCCACTCACTCTTTTACTTCCACTCACTCTTTTACTCCCCCTCGCTCTCCATCAGAAACAACATCAACTTCCTGATGGGTTCGTGGTGGCCCAACCTGGAGGACCTGTATGAGGCAGATGTGCCTGTCTACCGGTTCATCCAGCGGCCAGGAGACCTGGTGTGGCTCAACACGGGCACCGTCCACTGGGTCCAGGCCATCGGCTGGTGCAACAACATTGCCTGGAACGTAGGACCCCTCAGTGGTAAGCCTCTGATGCAGCTTTTGCTTGCTCCTTCAGTTACTGTAAAAACACTTAGTAATTTAAAAAAGACATGTATTTATGAATACAATTTAATACATGGATATTATCTCTTAAAGTGATAGTTGACTCCAGAATCAGTTTGTCAGCTGTTTCTAGACCTGTAAAGTGTTGTAATTAATTTCACAACATCCACAGCCCACCAGTACAAGCTGGCCGTGGAGCGTTACGAGTGGAACAAGCTCCAGAGCGTCAAGTCCCATGTCCCCATGGTGCACCTCTCCTGGAACATGGCCCGCAACATCAAGGTGTCCGACCACAAGCTCTTCCAGATGATCAAGTACGTCACAGTTTTTTACAGTTTAGTTTCACCCTGTGAGCATCTCTCCTGCCACGTGTTACAACTGTGTGTGTCCAGTCTGTCATGATGGGTGGAGAGTGACACAGGGATGTAAACTAGTTTCCTCTCAGTGAAATACGCCAAAATAGGTGACCTACGTGATTCGTGTAGATCTGATGAGAGGGGGGTGTGCTTTGGATCACTACTGGCTGTATCCAAGGCTCAGCCAATCATTCACATAACAACAGAATGCAGCGCAGCACGCGACTGAAGAGAGTAGAGACGATAAATTTGCTAGTTAGAGAATCAGCGCATGTTCTGGAAAGACAGCAGTAGGGTGCAAAGGCAGTTTGCCAGTTACAGTAGTGCATCCCTGAACCATAACGAAGAGGTAGGTGAGAGGTTTGACCACTGAGACTGGGTGAGAAGGTGAGGAAGCGTACTTAATGAGCTGCAACCGAAAAACAACTGGCGTTTGAAAAGTTTTTGAGGTGAGGGAGAAAGTGGGGTGGATCAAGAATTGTAAGCATTATTAAATATCTTGCTGTGGTAGCTGGATCGAATTCTCCGTTAGCTAGCCAGAAAAATGTCGAGCAACATTAGCCAACTTAACTGATTAAATAATTGAGTGTTTTGAAAATTTGCTGCCTAATGAAGTCCGATAGCCAGCTAGATAACGTTACATCAGATGCGCTAACGTTAGTAACCTAACCAATTCGCTATAGTATTAACTGGTATATGACTCCTTGCAGTGGATAAAAATAGGTATGCCAGGTGTTACTCTCTTCCTGAAAGAGATCAATTATGTCAACAAAGGGTATCATGCTCTGCTGGTACATTGTAGAACAGATGTCCACAGGCAGAAAGTGTACAATGTAATAACGTGCAGTGTAGCCCAAAGATGATGCTTTTGTTGTGTTGTATTTGACAGTAAAACTTTAGTGTGAGTGAGGGGGGAATATTACATTTTTTACTCAGTGAATGTCATTAATGTGCAAATGTTGCCTTGAGCAAAAATAGAATGCCTGTTTGTTTCATTCTATTTCTACATAGTTTTTTTCCCACGTGAAATATGTAGATGTGTGTGTGGTCACTAGCGTTCTATTATAAAGGCTGTCATGGCTAACTGCAATATTAGTGCATTGTTTTTTTCCCTCAAGACTTCTAGTGTCATTTGCAGTAAAGTCTAGGCAACAAATAATATTGGATTACATTCCTTACATTTAGGTTCACATTAACCACTTTATATTTTACACACAGAGACTGATCATGTTATTTTGTTGTTTAATTAGTTAAAACCAGCATTTCCCCCTAGCAAGGATTTTTTTGCGTGTCTCAGTGCAACAACAAAAAGTGTTACCTTTTTGTGCCCTCAGCAGTTTGCATCCCTGAATAGAGGGCTTCAGATTGGATGATGACGTGCATATTGATGACGTGGCTGCTGGAAAACGTAACCTTAACGTGTAGGTGTCTGGGTTTCTTTTAATGTCATGGTGTGATTGATGTAGGTACTGCCTGCTGAGGACTCTGAAGCAGTGTCAGTCGGTGAAGGAGGCTCTAGCCGCGGCAGGGAAGGAGACGGTACTGCAGGGCAGGAACAGGGATGAGCCTGCGCACTACTGCACCATCTGTGAGGTACGTCAGGGGCTCCGGCCCATTTCAACCCCTTGTCCCTTACCCAAGCTGCTACTCCACACAGTCATTACATTGTCAGTATTGATAGGTTTGTTTTGAGTAACTGACAGTAATGTTCTGGTTGACAATGGAGAAATTGATTACAGTCCATGACTATCATATGAGTAACTGACAGGATTTTGTGTTGACGACTGAGTAAATGACCGTTTCTGACTTCAGTGTGTGTGTTGGTTGACTGTTACTGACGTGCATGTGTGTGTGCATTGGTTGATTGTATTACAGATGGGAATGGGCATTTTACATGTTTTGACTGTTCAAAATGAGTACTCAAATGGAAAAAAGCACATTTATGTATTTGCAAACAGTGAACAACAATGCCTAATATCATAACCATTACAGATAATGAATCCTAATTGCCAAATTGCCTTATTTATTCATTATTTATTTATTTTTTTAAAGTGCCATTTTAAGATGTTTGTTAACTGTATCAACAGGTTATATTATATTGTGGAACACAGTCTTCGAAAAAGTAGTAACCTCAGCAATGTAGCGCTTGCTTGTAGAATGGCATAGCCTTGTTTTGTTAATTTAGCAGACAACACTCTTTCCCGCGCGCTTATCAGAGTCAAGACACCTACACTACATGACCAAAAGTATGTGGACGCATGCTCACCCGATATCTCATTTCAAAATCATGGGCATTAATATGGAGTTGCTTCCATTCAGCCTTGAGCCTCATTGAGGTCAGGCGATTGGGCCTGGCTCGCAGTCAGTGTTCCAATTAATCCAAAAGGTGTTTGATCGGGTTGAGGTCAAGGCTCTGTGCAGGCCTATCAAGTTCTTCCACACTAATCTCGACACAAACCAATTCTGTATGGACCTCGCTTTGTGCAAGGGGGCATTGTCATGTTGAAACAGGAAAGGGCCTTCCCCAAACTGTTGCCAGAAAGTTGGAAGCATAGAATCGTCTAGAATGTCACTGTAAGCTGTAGCATTAAGATTTCCCTTCACTTGAACTAAGGGGCCTAGCCCGAACCATGAAAATCCTCCTCCACCAAACTTTACAGTTGGCACTATGCATTCGGGCAGGTAGCGTTCTCCTGGCATCCACCTAACCCAGATTTTTCTGTCAGACTGCCAGATGGTGAAGCGTGATTTATCACTCCAGGGAACTTGTTTCCACTGCTCCAGGGTCCAATGGCGGCTAACTTTACACCACTCTAGCCGACGCTTGGCATTGCGCGTGGCCATCTTAGGCTTGTGTGCATCTCCTCAGCCATGGAAGCCCATTTCATGAAGCTCCAGATTAACAGTTATTGTGCTAACGTAGCTTCCAGAGGCCATTTGGAAGTTGGTAGTGGTTGTTGCAACAGACGATTTTTACGAGCTTCAGCACACTGCTGTCCCGTTCTGAGCTTGTGTGGCCTACCAATTCGCAGCGGGGCCGTTGTTGCTCCAAAATGTTTCCACTTCACAATAACAGCCCTTACAGTTAACCCGGGCAGCCCAAGCAGGGCAAAAATTTGACGAACTGACTTGTTTGGCCATGTGTATTTTATAGTTAAAAGAATGTAATTGAACAGAATAGTGTGAGTTGCGTCTTGCGTCTGGAACAGTTAGAAGTAATATTTTAGTTTTATTGGCTAGTCTGAGATTTGGCTTTTTCTTTGCTCCTTTGCCTAGAAGGCAAGCATCCCGGAGTCACCTCTTCACTGTTGACGTTGAACCTGGTGTTTTGCGGGTACTATTTAATGAAGCTGCCATTTGAGGAACTTGTGAGGCATCTTTCTCAAACTAGACACTAATGTACTTGTCCTCTTGTTCAGTTGTGCACCGGGGCCTCCCACTCCTCTTTCTGGTCTGGTTAGAGCCAGTTTGCGCTGTTCTGCTGTTTTAAATTTGAGGTTTGAGGATCACAAAGAACAACATTCGTGAGACGCAGAAAAGATGAAGATGTTGGAGTGCTTGACGCCATCAAGCATGGTGGAGGCAAACTGATGGTCTTGGGGGTGCTTTGGTGGTGGTAAAGATTTGTACAGGTTTGAAGGGATCTTGAAGAAGGAAGACTCACTCCATTTTGCCATGCCATACGCTGTGGACGGCGCTTAATTGGAGCCAATTTCCTCCTACAACAGGATAACGACCCAAAGTCAGCTGGTATTCTGTCTATAATGGTGTAGCCAGCAAAGTCACCGGATCTCAACCCTATTGAGCTGTTGTGGGAGCAGCTTGACCGTATTGGTACCGTAAGAAGTGCCCATCAAGCCAATCTAACTTGTGGGAGGTGCTTCAGGAAGCATGGGCTGAAATCTCTTCAGATTACCTCAAGATATTGACAACTAGAATGCCAAAGGTCTGCAAATGGAGGATTCTATGACGAAAGTAAAGTTTGAAGGACACATTTATTTCAATTAAAAATCATTATTTATAACCTTGTCAACATCTTGACTATTTCCTATTCATTTTGCATCTCATTTCATGTATATTTTAATGGAAAACAAGGGAATTTAAGTAACCCCAAACAGTTGAATGGTAGTATGTATGTTAATTCTACTTCAAGGGGTGTTAAAATTCTAATTGAAATAGCTAGATGGTCCTTGGTATGACCTTAAACCAATTCCCTACAGCTCAGTAGAACCCTCCCCCGGCTTACAGGGATATGACTGAACAGCTTCAAAATGGAGTTTTCACCTCAGTTCTACTACTCATGCCCATCCCTAGTTACTGACGTGTGTTGGTTGACTATGTTCCAGGTGGAGGTGTTTAACCTGCTGTTTGTGCGGAGCGAGCTCCTCTCCAGGAAGCAGAAGCAGTACGTGGTTCACTGCCAGGACTGTGCCCGGAAAGGCAGCGCCGAGCTGGACAACTTTGTGGTTGTAGAGAAACACCGGATGGATGATCTCATGCAGGTCTACGACCAGTTCACACTAGTAAGTCACACTTTGATTTGGCTCTATTGACATTGTTGGGATGTACGTAGAGATCCTATTAAAGGACTACTTCCTCATTTGATTGGTATATTGGCCAGTGTTTGTGTTGAGTGAGTTCCATGTGCATTTCTATAAAATACCTTTTTTTGGTTTCCTGTTTCATGCTCTGAATCGGTATTGAACTCCCTCTTTCTCACCAGGCCCCTCTGCATTCATCTTCATCTTGACATTAGACATCCCTTCAGCTTCTCTGGGGCGACCAAGCATTACAGGAACTTTCATTTCAAAGGAAAAATGGACCATTTCTGATATTCAGGAAAGTCGAGACAGTCTCCCCGTATGGCTGTTCTCCATAGCGACGGCTGGAGGCAGCAGCGGCTGCGTGTGTCTATGCAACCTGTCAAGTGCGCCGTGTCAACCCCCCTCTTCCCCCTGGGGGGTGCCAGAGAGCGCACTTCCCAACACAGGACTCCCCCCTTGTAACAATGGTTCAGCTCTTTTTAATGGAGGACTTTATCCAAAAACATATGGGAAAGGGGTGGGAATTATTATTGAGTGAAGATGTTTTGTAGATATTGTATCTGTCACAACTGGCAACACCACCCTAAAAGACTACTGACTGGACAACCTGTTCTCTCATTTTTTAAATTCTGTTAACAGGCTGAGATGTGATCCCTTTGTTTTCCTTCCCTCTAAGGAGCACTAGCCTAACTGGTCTTTTTCTATGGTAGATAGTAATTTTAAGACTCTTTGGATGGCAAAATCTACAAAAAAATTGTAATGTGAAGAGTTTAGGTGATTATCCTTTTTTTTTTTTTTTTTTTTACAGCTTTTATGTTTTATCTTTGTTATTTTGGAGCTATGACGTTCAGTTTTTGGTTGTTTATTAGGTTTTTTAAAAAAGAGGAAAAATGTTGGGGAAAATCAATAGCCAAGTCACAAAGAAAAATGGGTTGCACATTGACCTAAAGGAGAATTTAGCTTTTTTTATAACCAAATGTTTTTGATGTAAATGGCATGTTTATTGAAGGGTCCAGACAGTTTTTTGCCATTTCACTTGGATTTGAGAAACTTACCGCCACCAGCGATTTAATTCCTTCATCCTCGTTGTTCAGTATGTGGGCTCTGAAAAATTAACTGCTCCAAAAACACCCCAATATGTCCTTTTTGAAATGGAAACACTGTGTACAGATGACGTCGTCATCCTGAACTTTATCCGCAACGTTATATTCCATTTTGTTGCGAATCAAGTGATACCATTCTACAGGTCACAGCTAAAACACTTGCGTAAATGAGGGGTACAAAGTATATTGAAAGGAGATGCTTCCACACAGGAAGTTCCAGACGCTTGTAGAATCGATGCCAAGGTGCATTGAAGCTGTTCCGGCAGCTCTTGTTGTCCCAACACCCTATTAAGACGCTTTGTTGGTGTTTCCTTTATTTTGGCAGTTACCTGTAGCAGTAGTCTACACGGAGATTGAAACAGCTGGATATGGGAAATGTCTTGAGACGTACAAAATGGAATATAGCACTGCGGAGTGACACAATTTCAAAGACCTGCATTACGTTTTTTTCAGGGCCCCCATACTGCACAACGAGGATGAGGAAATGATTCGCTGGTTGTGTTTCTCAAACAAGTGAAATCGCATGAGAATGTGGACTACTATAACATTCCATTTACATCAAAATACAGATTTGGTTGTAAAAAAAAGTTTACTACTCCTTTTAAGGAATAAAGTTTGATTTGTGATTTTTATGTTTCTAATCTTGATGTAAATTTACACTATTTATAAATACATATTTATTGCTTGAAAATATTTGTTGATGGAATGCTGTTATTTTTTTCCAGAGTACCTGCCATTAAATTTGAAGGAGTTTTGTCATTTTAACACAACTCCTCGTACATTTTCTATATATAAATAAAAACTGCTAAGCAAGCGTTGTACAGAAACTTACATTTAAAATTGTTTTATTGTTTTGAAGAATGTTTTATGATGAGTCATTAAACACAATTGTCAAATAATCCATGGATGTAATTGCTTTCACCAGTGTGTGCGTACAGCATGTCTGCAGAAATAATTAATTGTTTTGCACTGCAGTGTTTCAACTTTAAGACCTAATGTACATTTCAAGGCCACGGTGAACAAAGGAACCCAGTAAAATGTTTTTTTTTCTAGACAAAACAGGGCCCAATCCAAATACAGCTGACCTCATTAACGCATTAGAACTTGTATTTATTTGATGATACAAAAGCATTGTCACACGGTCTCTGAATTGGAAGAAAATACTTACCGTGAGATTAAGTGACAAGTGATTATTTGAGTAGGGCCTAAAACCCAGCAGACAATGTAGCTGTAGAATCAACCACACAGAATTCTACACTGTATGCCAGGTCAACAACCTACCAGCAAACTGAACTAAAGATGGCTGTATGTAAATTTAGAATACAAGCGATACTAATCCACAGTACATGTAATTTGAGACATGAAGAACATGGCAGCCATCAGCGACCCAGTAGCCAGATGTAGCTGCTGACTGCCCCACAGGATCTACACTGACTACTGAGCAGCTGACAGACACCGACACGGCTGCCCACAAGGACCCAAAATGGCCAACCTTGCTTAGCACAGTCCAAGCGAAGACGGCCGTCACTGGGTTAGCACTGAATACCTGGGAGCTTGTGACTTATTTAAACACATTCAGCAGAGGATCACTAGTAATCTACACTGCTCAAAAAAAAGGGAACACAAATATTCTTAAATACTTTTTTCTTTACGTAGTTGAATGTGCTGACAACAAAATCACACAATAATCAATGGAAATCAAATGTATCAACCCATGGAGGTCTGGATTTGGAGTGACACTCAAAATTAAAGTGGAAAACTACACTACAGGCTGATCCAATGTCCTTAAAACAAGTCAAAATGAGGCTCAGTAGTGTGTGTGGCCTCCCTACAACGCCTTGGCATGCTCCTGATGAGGTGGCGGATGGTCTCCTGAGGGATCTCCTCCCAGACCTGGACTAAAGCATCCGCCAACTCCTGGACAGTCTGTGGTGCAACGTGGTGTTGGTGGATGGAGCGAGACATGATGTCCCAGATGTGCTCAATTGGATTCAGGTCTGGGGAACGGGCGGGCCAGTCCATAGCATCAATGCCTTCCTCTTGCAGGAACTGCTGACACACTCCAGCCACATGAGGTCTAGCATTAGGAGGAACCCAGGACCAACCGCACCAGCATATGGTCTCACAAGGGGTCTGAGGATCTCAACTCGGTACCATGTGTTCGCCAGAGGTAGCCTGTGCGGCCCCCCAAAGAAATGCCACCCCACACCATTTTTTTAAAAAAATTACCTTTATTTTAAGTCAGTTAAGAACAAATTCTTATTTTCAATGACGGCCTAGGAACAGTGGGTTAACTGCCTGTTCAGGGGCAGAACGACAGATTTGTACCTTGTCAGCTCGGGGATTCGAACTTGCAACCTTTCGGTTACTAGTCCAACACTCTAACCACTAGGCTACTCTACCCACTAGGCTACTGACCCACCGCCAAACCGGTCATGCTGGAGGATGTTGCAGGCAGCAGAACGTTTTCCACGGCGTCTCCAGACTGTCACGTGCTCAGTGTAAACCTGCTTTCATCTGTGAAGAGCACAGGGCCAGTGGCGAATTTGCCAAACATCCTGCACGGTGTTGGGCTGTAAGTACAACCCCCACCCGTGGATGTCGGGCCCTCATACCACCCTCATGGAGTCTGTTTCTGACCGTTTGAGCAGACACATGCACAATTGCGGCCTGCTGGAGGTCATTTTGCAGGGCTCTGGCAGTGCTCCTCCTGCTCCTCCTTGCACAAAGGCGGAGGTAGCAGTCCTGCTGCTGGGTTGTTGCCCTCTTACGGCCTCCTCCACGTCTCCTGATGTACTGGCCTGTCTCCTGGTAACGCCTCCATGCTCTGGACACTACGCTGACAGACACAGCAAACCTTCTTGTCACAGCTCGCATTGATGTGCCATCCTGGATGAGCTGCACTACCTGAGCCACTTGTGTGGGTTGTAGACTCCGTTTCATGCTACCACTAGAGTGAAAGCACCACCCGCATTCAAAAGTGACCAAAACATCAGCCAGGAAACATAGGAACTGAGAAGTGGTCTGTGGTCACCACCTGCAGAACCACTCCTTTATTGGGGGTGTCTTGCTAATTGCCTATAATTTGCACCTGTTGTCTATTCCATTTGCACAACAGCATGTGACATTTATTGTCAATCAGTGTTGCTTCCTAAGTGGACAGTTTGATTTCACAGAAGTGTGATTGACTTGGAGTTACAGTGTGTTGTTTAAGTGTTCCCTTTATTTTTTTGAGCAGTGTAATGAGGCCTTGGTAAGAATGTCTCCGTGTCTGTTTTTAGCCTCTGAGATGTAGTACTGCTGGTTGGCGGGTTAAGACCCCTGCAGTAAGTAATCCTGACTGGGCCACTCATCTACAAAGGGCGTTTTTCTGCAAGGTGCAGCCAGTCTGTATAGCAGCGTCATCATCCGGTCCAGGCAGCTTCATACCTATACAGTGAACAGAGAAGAGAGGTCAGTTGCATAGAACTGACATGCAGTCAATGGAGCTCAGTTGACCACATCTCTTCCAGGTTAATAGTTCCTGTTTTATTATTATACTGAGGACTTCTAGTTGGAGGGAGATTGATTCTCCTTTAATCAGCCTGTTGTGACGTGGAAACAGAAGATCAAAGGGAATCTGGTGGCCTTGGATTGAAGAGAATGAAAAGTCAAACAGAGGAGTGAAGTTCTACCCCACCTTAACCTAACAGCAATCCCCAGGTTATAGTGATAAACCCTGTTCTTTCCCCACACATGTAGCCCCTCCCCCACGTGTGTTTGTGCAGTGTGACTTGATTTTATGGTGTCGGAGTGAATTTTACACATGCTATAGGTCGCACTAGGAGGGAGATTATACAATATGATGCCCTAGACCCCTCAAATTCAACTCTGGACCTCAAAGCCAGTTCCACTGCATTGTTCCCCTCGCACTTTTCCATGACACCACTGAACCTGGCTGGCCCATAGAGATTGATATAGGACTCATCTTTATATCTGTGCCATTATAGCATCTGTGACAGCTTGGGTTGTGCCATTGAGGTTACAAACCATAGGAAAACCCACCCAGTTTACTACTTGACTACTTTAAGATGGTGGATGATGGCAATGTCCAATAGCAATGACAATGTCCATGCTAAAACGGGTTATATCCATGATGAGTCCTCGATCTACCTCTATGAGGTGGCCTCCTCTTACTGTATCTCTTTGGTTGAAATCTTGAGGCCCAGGTAATGGGAATTGGATGGTCAACTGCCATATATGGGTATAAAGACACAACAGTCAGGCGTGTGTGTTCGTGTGTTGAGGGACTATCACTTGGGCTAGGATTCAATACGATCGCGCCAGTAGAGCGCTGCCGACAATTCATGTTAAACGCTGCAGATGTTGACTCAATCTGAAATGACCTTGAAATGTCAAGACAACTTAACTGCTATCCACTGACTTCTCTGTTTTCCCCTCTGACCTGCCAGGCTATAATGGACAGAGCAGACAACACCAAGGCCTAGATTCAATCAGATCAAGCGTTAAACAGCGATTGCAGACACCCGCATAGCAGATGTTTTGGCGGTGTTGGAAGTGGAACTGGGTTGAAGCTCTCAAATCGGTGAACAGCTGCTCTTGCGTTAATTGTCACGAAGCCACACCCACGCGTTAGAAATTCAGAATGAGAACATTTAGGCTTTTTAGAAATAATTACGCTCAAATTAAAAATCATTGAACGTAATACACAATCCAGTGTTCAAACTTGTAAAGAAGGCTGCATGGGATTTATGTTAATGCGACTCTGTTCAGCCAATGGCAACGTTCGCTTCTGGTATAACGCCAGGAGCCGCTTGTGGATTTGACAGCTCCACCACCGACACCGCCAAAACAACCGCTATGCAGATGTCGGCCAAAACGGATCTGATTGAATAGAGCACTAAATGAATAGTCAAGTCCACCATGAGATGGATCATGTGACTCGCAGGCTTTAAATGCTAGTTCCATTTACAATCAGTTCTGCAAACGCAGTCTATGGCTAGGTTCCTACTACCCATGATGATTGAATTCTCATAGACCTCCCCTTGTCCTAGAGATTGGGGGGAAAGGTAGGGGCAGCAGGTGAGAGACAGAGGAGACTCCCTGGCTCGTCTGCTGTCAGGTAGACAGGAAACTAGCGGGGCATGATAAGATGTTAAAGAGTTAGCAAATCAAATCAAATGTATTTGTCACATACACATGGTTAGCAGATGTTAATGCTTGTGCTTCTAGTTCCGACAATGCAGTAATAACCAACGAGTAATCTAGCCTAACAATTCCACAACTACTACCTTATACACACAAGTGTAAAGGGATAAAGAATATGTACATAAAGATATGAATGAGTGATGGTACAGAGCAGCATAGGCAAGATGCAGTAGATGGTATCGAGTACAGTATATACATATGAGATAAGTAATGTAGGGTATGTAAACAAAGTTGCATAGTTTAAAGTGGCTAGTGATACATGTATTACATAAAGATGCAGTAGATGATATAGAGTACAGTATATACATATACATATGAGATGAATAATGTAGGGTATGTAAACATTATATTAAGTAGCAGACCTCATAACACTGAATATGTCTTTCCACCACCATGTGAGCACTAACCAACAGTCATGGCCCATTTCACTCCCCTCCCTCTCTCCTCTGTGAGAGCTGGCAACGTGAGAGGTATTTGAAGAGAGAGGCAACTTTTCTGCAGGGTAAGTGTGAGCTGTGCCCTTAATGGCCTCCGTTTCCCCCTCTCCTTCCCGTTTCCCCCTCTCCTTCCTGTTTCCTCTCTGGCCGTGTTGCAGACAGGTGGCCTTGACTGCTAATTTTAGCCCTGTTCATTGTCCCGATGGGGTTCTCACAGCTATGGGCCTGCAATCAACCAACTGGTTTAGTGTGTGAGCTGGGGTCAGTCAGACAACTCTCTTCATACACACACGCACACCAACACACTCACCTTCATCATCTCTGACTCATTCATTCATCCTGACTTCTACAACTAACATGCTGTAGTTTGATTGGCTCCTGTCCCCAGCCAATGCCAGGTCTCTCTCATGTAGCCCATTGATAAAGTCAGGGTCCTATAGAACATGGCACATGCTGTTCCTCCAGAGGCCAAGTCCATTCATACATAACACAGCCATATGCTCAGAGGGTGTACGAGTGACCCCAAGCCCTAAACATTACCATACATAACAATAGTTACAACCACATGCACACACACACTGCTGCACACATGAGAGACCTGTACAACTAGTAAAACATCTGACGGATACATAACCACGATGACACACACTCACCCCAACAGGTTTTGTACTCACTGTGTTTGGTTCCCAGACCCCGTGGCATATATATATATATATCTCTCCTTCTTCTTCTTCTTCTTCTTCTTCTTCTTTCTCTCAGTGGCAGCTCTTTCCCTTGTCACCTTTCTTTCCTCTGCGGAGAACGAGAGAGGGGGAGGGGAAAGAAGAAAGAGAGAGGGGGCAGAGATAGAGGGGGTGGGGAAAGAAGAAAGAGAGAGGGGCCAGAGAGGGGGGGAGAAAGAGAGATTCCATGTGAAACAGCATTCCAGTGTGTTCAATAAGTAATGAGCTGTAGATGTGTCAGTCTTGAGGCAGGGCCCAGTGTTCTCTATTTCTTTCTACTTGTCTGTTCTTTGGCTCTTTTCTCACCTGTGTCCATCGTGTACTTCTCCTATCCTATATTTCTCAGTCTTTTATCTCTCAATGAATCCACATACTTCAGTATGCATGTGTGACAGAAAGTCACTCAGTCACGCAGTGTGACATGGAGATGGCAGACATCAGGTAGCATTAGGGTGCTGGGCTTTCTCAGTCAACGACTGGTCCAGAGGCGCAAGAAACTCTGACATATTTGTGAATGGGGAGGCTTGGAAGAGGACACTCATTGAGAAAAACTAGGGGAGTTGGTTTTCCGTGTAGAAACTGACCCAGAGAAAGTGCCATGAAAAGAATAATGGTGCCATGATCTCAAGAAAAGAGCAATCATATTGTGTTGCATCTGACTCTTGATCATTCATTGTGTCAGTGTTAAAATCAAATAAATGAATACAATTCATCTACGGTAGTTCTGTCAAATTTAGTTTGGCCATCAGGTGACCTAGGTGGTTTTCCATTGGTTCTTTCCGTGCTGCGTTACTGCAGTATGTTGCCATGGAAACCTGGAGTCAAGGGTACTTGGCTGTTCAAAGTGGAGGAGTTGTGCGTGTGTGTGTGTAGAGATGGATTTTTTTGTTGAATCTTTATTTAACTAGGCAAGTCAGTTAAGAACAAATTCTTATTTACAATGACGGCCGACCCCGGCCAAACCCGAACAACACTGTGCCAATTGTGCACCGCCCTCATCTGCCCCTATCTGGAGGGAAATAGTAAAACACTGCCCCTATCTGGAGGGAAATAGTAAAACACTGCCCCTATCTGGGGGGAAATGGTTAAACACTGCCCCTATCTGGAGGGAAATGGTAAAACACTGCCCCTATCTGGAGGGAAATAGTAAAACACTGCCCCTATCTGGAGGGAAATGGTTAAACACTGCCCCTATCTGGGGGGAAATGGTTAAACACTGCCCCTATCTGGAGGGAAATGGTTAAACACTGCCCTTATCTGGAGGGAAATGGTAAAACACTGCCCCTATCTGGAGGGAAATAGTAAAACACTGCCCCTATCTGGAGGGAAATGGTAAAACACTGCCCCTATCTGGAGGGAAATAGTAAAACACTGCCCCTATCTGGAGGGAAATGGTTAAACACTGCCCCTATCTGGGGGGAAATGGTTAAACACTGCCCCTATCTGGAGGGAAATGGTTAAACACTGCCCTTATCTGGAGGGAAATGGTAAAACACTGCCCCTATCTGGAGGGAAATAGTAAAACACTGCCCCTATCTGGAGGGAAATGGTAAAACACTGCCCCTATCTGGAGGGAAATGGTTAAACACTGCCCCTATCTGGAGGGAAATGGTTAAACACTGCCCTTATCTGGAGGGAAATGGTAAAACACTGCCCCTATCTGGAGGGAAATGGTTAAACACTGCCCTTATCTGGAGGGAAATGGTAAAACACTGCCCCTATCAGGAGGGAAATGGTTAAACACTGCCCTTATCTGGAGGGAAATGGTAAAACACTGCCCCTATCTGGAGGGAAATGGTTAAACACTGCCCTTATCTGGAGGGAAATGGTAAAACACTGCCCCTATCTGGAGGGAAATGGTTAAACACTACCCTTATCTGGAGGGAAATAGTAAAACACTGCCCCTATCTGGAGGGAAATGGTTAAACACTTTCCCTATCTGGAGGGAAATAGTAAAACACTGCCCCTATCTGGAGGGAAATGGTTAAACACTGCCCCTATCTGGAGGGAAATGGTTAAACACTGCCCTTATCTGGAGGGAAATGGTAAAACACTGCCCCTATCTGGAGGGAAATGGTTAAACACTGCCCTTATCTGGAGGGAAATGGTAAAACACTGCCCCTATCTGGAGGGAAATGGTTAAACACTGCCCTTATCTGGAGGGAAATGGTAAAACACTGCCCCTATCTGGAGGGAAATGGTTAAACACTGCCCTTATCTGGAGGGAAATGGTAAAACACTGCCCCTATCTGGAGGGAAATGGTTAAACACTGCCCCTATCTGGAGGGAAATGGTTAAACACTGCCCTTATCTGGAGGGAAATAGTAAAACACTGCCCCTATCTGGAGGGAAATGGTTAAACACTTTCCCTATCTGGAGGGAAATAGTAAAACACTGCCCCTATCTGGAGGGAAATGGTTAAACACTGCCCCAAAATCTATCCTACCCTGTCTTTCTAAGGTCTTCGAAAGCCAAGTTAACAAACAGATCACCGACCATTTCAAATCCCACCATACCTTCTCCGCTATGCGATCTGGTTTCAGCGCTGGTCATGGGTGCACCTCAGCTACGCTCAAGGTCCTAAACGACATCATAACCCCATCGATAAGAGACATTACTGTGCAGCCGTATTCATCCACCGGGCCAAGGCTTTAGACTCTGTCAATCACCACATCCTCATCAGAAGACTCGATAGCCTTGGATTCTCAAATGATTGGCTTGCCTGGTTCACCAACTACTTCTCAGATAGAGTTCAGTGTGTCAAATCTGAGGGCCTGTTGTCCGGGCCTCTGGCAGTCTCCATGGGGGTGCCACAGGGTTAAATTATTGGGCCGACTCTCTTCTCTGTATACATCAATGATGTCGCTCTTGCTGCTGGTGAGTCTCTGATCCACCTCTAAGCAGACGACACCATTCTGTATACTTCTGGCCCTTCTTTGGACACTGTGTTAACAACCCTCCAGACGAGCTTCAATGCCATACAGCTCTCCTTCCGTGGCCTCCAAATGCTCTTAAATACAAGTAAAACTAATACCTAGGTGTCTGGTTAGACTGTAAACTCTCCTTCCAGACCCACATCAAACATCCAAAGTTAAATCTAGAATTGGCTTCCTATTTCGCAACAAAGCATCCTTCACACATGCTGCCAAACATACCCTTGTAAAACTGACCATCCTACCGATTATTGACTTTGGCGATGTCATCTACAAAATAGCCTCCAATACTCAATAGATTGGATGCAGTCTATCACAGTGCCATCCGTTTTGTCACCAAAGCTCCATATACTACCCACCATTGCGACCTGTACGCTCTCGTTGGCTGGCCCTCGCATCATACTCGTCGCCAAACCCACTGGCTCCAGGTCATCTACAAGACCCTGCTAGGTAAAGTCCCCCCTTATCTCAGCTCGCTGGTCACCATAGCAGCACCCACCTGTAGCACACGCTCCAGCAGGTATATCTCTCTGGTCACCCACAAAACCAATTCCTCCTTTGGCCGCCTCTCCTTCTAGTTCTCTGCTGCCAATGACTGGAACGAACTACGAAAATCTCTGAACCTGGAAACACTTATCTCCCTCACTAGCTTTAAGTAGCAGCTGTCAGAGGAGCTCACAGATTACTGTACCTGTACATAGCCCATCTATAATTTAGCCCAAACAACTACCTCTTCCCCTATTTATTTATTTTGCTCCTTTGCACCCCATCATTTCTATTTCTACTTTGCACATTCTTCCACTGCAAATCTACCATTCCAGTGTTTTACTTGCTATACTGTATTTACTTTGCCACCTTTGCCTTTACCTCCCTTATCTCACCTCATTTGTTCACATTGTATACAGACTTATTTTTCTATTGTATTATTGACTGTATGTTTGTTTTACTCCATGTGTAACTCTGTGTTGTTGTATGTGTCAAAATGCTTTCCTTTATCTTGGCCAGGTCACAATTTTAAATGAGAACGTGTTCTCAACTAGCCTACCTGGTTAAATAAAGGTGAAAAAAAATCTAATAAAATAAAACATGTGGAGGGTAAACAGTTAAACACTGCCCCTATGGGGAGGGAAACAGTTAAACACTGCCCCTATGGGGAGGGAAACAGTTAAACACTGCCCCTATGGGGAGGGAAACAGTTAAACACTGACCCTATGGGGAGGGAAACAGTTAAACACTGCCCCTATGGGGAGGTGAACAGTTAAACACTGACCCTATGGGGAGGGAAACAGTTAAACACTGACCCTATGTGGAGATAAACAGTAAAACACTGCCCCTATGTGGAGCGAAACAGTTAAACACTGCCCCTATGGGGAGGGAAACAGTTAAACACTGCCCCTATGGGGACGGAAACAGTTAAAACACTGCCCCTATGGGGAGGGAAACAGTAAAATACTGCCCCTATGGGGAGGGAAACAGTAAAATACTGCCCCTATGGGGAGAGGAACAGTAAAACACTGACCCTATGGGGAGGGAAACAGTTAAACACTGCCCCTATGGGGAGGGAAACAGTAAACACTGCCCCTATGGGGAGGGAAACAGTAAACACTGCCCCTATGGGGAGGGAAACAGTAAACACTGCCCCTATGGGGAGGGAAACAGTTAAACACTGACCCTATGTGAAGGGAAACAGTTAAACACTGACCCTATGGGGAGGGAAACAATTAAACACTGACCCTATGGGGAGATAAACAGTAAAACACTGCCCCTATGGGGAGGGAAACAGTTAAACACTGACCCTATGGGGAGGGAAACAGTTAAACACTGACCCTATGTGAAGGGAAACAGTTAAACACTGACCCTATGTGAAGGGAAACAGTTAAACACTGACCCTATGGGGAGGGAAACAGTAAACACTGCCCCTATGGGGAGGGAAACAGTTAAACACTGACCCTATGTGAAGGGAAACAGTTAAACACTGACCCTATGGGGAGGGAAACAATTAAACACTGACCCTATGGGGAGATAAACAGTAAAACACTGCCCCTATGTGAAGGGAAACAGTTTAACACTGCCCCTATGGGGAGGGAAACAGTAAAACACTGCCCCTATGGGGAGGGAAACAGTAAACACTGCCCCTATGGGGAGGGAAACAGTTAAACACTGACCCTATGTGAAGGGAAACAGTTAAACACTGACCCTATGGGGAGGGAAACAGTTAAACACTGCCCCTATGGGGAGGGAAACAGTTAAACACTGCCCCTATGGGGAGGGAAACAATTAAACACTGACCCTATGGGGAGATAAACAGTAAAACACTGCCCCTATGTGAAGGGAAACAGTTTAACACTGCCCCTATGGGGAGGGAAACAGTAAAACACTGCCCCTATGGGGAGGGAAACAGTAAACACTGCCCCTATGGGGAGGGAAACAGTTAAACACTGACCCTATGTGAAGGGAAACAGTTAAACACTGACCCTATGGGGAGGGAAACAATTAAACACTGACCCTATGGGGAGATAAACAGTAAAACACTGCCCTTATGTGAAGGGAAACAGTTTAACACTGCCCCTATGGGGAGGGAAACAGTTAAACACTGCCCCTATGGGGAGGGAAACAGTTAAACACTGCCCCTATGGGAAGGGAAACAGTTTAACACTGCCCCTATGGGGAGGGAAACAGTTTAACACTGCCCCTATGGGGAGGGAAACAGTTAAACACTGCCCCTATGGGGAGGGAAACAGTTTAACACTGCCCCTATGTGAAGGGAAACAGTTAAACACTGCCCCTATGGGGAGGGAAACAATTAAACACTGACCCTATGGGGAGATAAACAGTAAAACACTGACCCTATGTGAAGGGAAACAGTTAAACACTGCCCCTATGGGGAGGGAAACAATTAAACACTGACCCTATGGGGAGATAAACAGTAAAACACTGCCCCTATGTGAAGGGAAACAGTTTAACACTGCCCCTATGGGGAGGGAAACAGTTAAACACTGCCCCTATGGGGAGGGAAACAGTTTAACACTGCCCCAATGGGGAGGGTAACAGTTAAACACTGACCCTATGGGGAGGGTAACAGTTAAACACTGCCCCTATGTGGAGGGAAACAGTTAAGCACTGCCCCTATGGGGAGGGAAACAGTTTAACACTGCCCCTATGTGGAGGGAAACAGTTAAGCACTGCCCCTATGTGGAGGGAAACAGTTAAGCACTGCCCCTATGTGGAGGGAAACAGTTAAGCACTGCCCCTATGGGGAGGGTAACAGTTTAACACTGCCCCTATGTGGAGGGAAACAGTTAAGCACTGCCCCTATGGGGAGGGAAACAGTAAAACACTGCCCCTATGGGGAGGGAAACAGTTAAGCACTGCCCCTATGGGGAGGGAAACAGTTAAGCACTGCCCCTATGTGGAGGGAAACAGTTAAACACTTCCCCTATGGGGAGGGAAACAGTTAAACACTGCCCCTATGTGGAGATAAACAGTAAAACACTGCCCCTATGTGAAGGGAAACAGTTAAACACTGCCCCTATGGGGAGGGAAACAGTTAAACACTGCCCCTATGTGAAGGGAAACAGTTAAACACTGCCCCTATGGGGAGGGAAACAGTTAAACACTGCCCCTATGTGGAGGGAAACAGTTAAGCACTGCCCCTATGTGGAGGGAAACAGTTAAGCACTGCCCCTATGGGGAGGGTAACAGTTTAACACTGCCCCTATGTGGAGGGAAACAGTTAAGCACTGCCCCTATGGGGAGGGAAACAGTAAAACACTGCCCCTATGGGGAGGGAAACAGTTAAGCACTGCCCCTATGTGGAGGGAAACAGTAAAACACTGCCCCTATGGGGAGGGAAACAGTTAAGCACTGCCCCTATGTGGAGGGAAACAGTTAAGCACTGCCCCTATGTGGAGGGAAACAGTTAAGCACTGCCCCTATGGGGAGGGTAACAGTTTAACACTGCCCCTATGTGGAGGGAAACAGTTAAGCACTGCCCCTATGGGGAGGGAAACAGTTAAGCACTGCCCCTATGGGGAGGGAAACAGTTAAGCACTGCCCCTATGGGGAGGGTAACAGTTTAGCACTGCCCCTATAGGGAGGGTAACAGTTAAACACTGCCCCTATGTGAAGGGAAACAGTAAAACACTGCCCCTATGGGGAGGGAAACAGTTAAGCACTGCCCCTATGGGGAGGGAAACAGTTAAGCACTGCCCCTATGTGGAGGGAAACAGTTAAACACTTCCCCTATGTGGAGGGAAACAGTTAAACACTTCCCCTATGTGGAGGGAAACAGTAAAACACTGACCCTAAGGGGAGGGAAACAGTTAAACACTTCCCCTATGTGGAGCGAAACAGTTAAACACTGCCCCTATGGGGAGGGAAACAGTTAAACACTTCCCCTATGTGGAGCGAAACAGTTAAACACTGCCCCTATGTGAAGGTAAACAGTTAAACACTGCCCCTATGGGGAGGGAAACAGTTAAACACTTCCCCTATGGGGAGGGAAACAGTAAAACACTTCCCCTATGTGGAGGGAAACAGTAAAACACTGACCCTAAGGGGAGGGAAACAGTTAAGCACTGCCCCTATGTGGAGGGAAACAGTAAAACACTTCCCCTATGTGGAGGGAAACAGTAAAACACTGACCCTAAGGGGAGGGAAACAGTTAAGCACTGCCCCTATGTGGAGGGAAACAGTTAAGCACTGCCCCTATGTGGAGGGAAACAGTTAAGCACTGCCCCTATGTGGATGGAAACAGTTAAACACTGCCCCTATGGGGAGGGAAACAGTTAAACACTTCCCCTATGGGGAGGGAAACAGTAAAACACTGCCCCTATGTGGAGCGAAACAGTTAAACACTGCCCCTATGGGGAGGGAAACAGTTAAACACTGCCCCTATGGGGAGGGAAACAGTTAAA
Source organism: Oncorhynchus keta (assembly GCF_023373465.1). Taxonomy (NCBI): domain Eukaryota; kingdom Metazoa; phylum Chordata; class Actinopteri; order Salmoniformes; family Salmonidae; genus Oncorhynchus; species Oncorhynchus keta. Next base: position 1,291,662 of record NW_026290787.1, read on the forward strand.
CACTGCCCCTATGTGAAGGGAAACAGTTAAACACTGCCCCTATGGGGAGGGAAACAGTTTAACACTGCCCCTATGTGAAGGGAAACAGTTAAACACTGCCCCTATGTGAAGGGAAACAGTTAAACACTGCCCCTATGGGGAGGGAAACAGTTAAACACTGCCCCTATGTGAAGGGAAACAGTTAAACACTGCCCCTATGGGGAGGGAAACAGTTAAACACTGCCCCTATGGGGAGGGAAACAGTAAAACACTGACCCTAAGGGGAGGGAAACAGTTAAGCACTGCCCCTATGGGGAGGGAAACAGTTAAACACTGCCCCTATGGGGAGGGAAACAGTAAAACACTGACCCTAAGGGGAGGGAAACAGTTAAGCACTGCCCCTATGGGGAGGGAAACAGTTTAACACTGCCCCTATGTGAAGGGAAACAGTTAAACACTGCCCCTATGTGAAGGGAAACAGTTAAACACTGCCCCTATGGGGAGGGAAACAGTTAAACACTGCCCCTATGTGAAGGGAAACAGTTAAACACTGCCCCTATGGGGAGGGAAACAGTTAAACACTGCCCCTATGGGGAGGGAAACAGTAAAACACTGACCCTAAGGGGAGGGAAACAGTTAAGCACTGCCCCTATGGGGAGGGACACAGTAAAACACTGACCCTAAGGGGAGGGAAACAGTTAAACACTGCCCCTATGGGGAGGGAAACAGTTAAACACTGCCCCTATGTGAAGGGAAACAGTTAAACACTGCCCCTATGGGGAGGGAAACAGTTAAACACTGCCCCTATGGGGAGGGAAACAGTAAAACACTGACCCTAAGGGGAGGGAAACAGTTAAGCACTGCCCCTATGTGGAGGGAAACAGTTAAGCACTGCCCCTATGGGGAGGGAAACAGTTAAGCACTGCCCCTATGGGGAGGGGAACAGTTAAACACTGCCCCTATGGGGAGGGTAACAGTTTAACACTGCCCCTATGGGGAGGGGAACAGTTAAACACTGCCCCTATGGGGAGGGAAACAGTTTAACACTGCCCCAATGGGGAGGGTAACAGTTAAACACTGACCCTAAGGGGAGGGAAACAGTTAAGCACTGCCCCTATGGGGAGGGGAACAGTTAAGCACTGCCCCTATGTGGAGGGAAACAGTTAAACACTGCCCCTATGGGGAGGGGAACAGTTAAACACTGCCCCTATGTGGAGGGAAACAGTTAAGCACTGCCCCTATGTGGAGGGAAACAGTTAAGCACTGACCCTATGGGGAGGGGAACAGTTAAACACTGCCCCTATGTGGAGGGAAACAGTTAAGCACTGCCCCTATGTGGAGGGAAACAGTTAAGCACTGCCCCTATGTGGAGGGAAACAGTTAAGCACTGACCCTATGGGGAGGGGAACAGTTAAACACTGCCCCTATGTGGAGGGAAACAGTTAAGCACTGCCCCTATGTGGAGGGAAACAGTTAAGCACTGCCCCTATGTGGAGGGAAACAGTTAAGCACTGCCCCTATGTGGAGGGAAACAGTTAAGCACTGCCCCTATGTGGAGGGAAACAGTTAAGCACTGACCCTATGGGGAGGGGAACAGTTAAACACTGCCCCTATGTGGAGGGAAACAGTTAAGCACTGCCCCTATGTGGAGGGAAACAGTTAAGCACTGCCCCTATGGGGAGGGGAACAGTTAAACACTGCCCCTATGGGGAGGGTAACAGTTAAACACTGACCCTATGGGGAGGGGAACAGTTAAACACTGCCCCTATGGGGAGGGTAACAGTTTAACACTGCCCCTATGGGGAGGGGAACAGTTAAACACTGCCCCTATGGGGAGGGTAACAGTTAAACACTGACCCTATGGGGAGGGAAACAGTTAAGCACTGCCCCTATGGGGAGGGAAACAGTTAAACACTGCCCCTATGGGGAGGGAAACAGTTAAGCACTGCCCCTATGGGGAGGGGAACAGTTAAACACTGCCCCTATGTGGAGATAAACAGTAAAACACTGCCCCTATGTGGAGGGAAACAGTTAAGCACTGCCCCTATGGGGAGGGGAACAGTTTAACACTGCCCCTATGGGGAGGGGAACAGTTAAACACTGCCCCTATGGGGAGGGTAACAGTTAAACACTGACCCTATGGGGAGGGAAACAGTTAAGCACTGCCCCTATGTGGAGGGAAACAGTTAAACACTGCCCCTATGGGGAGGGAAACAGTTAAGCACTGCCCCTATGGGGAGGGAACAGTTAAACACTGCCCCTATGTGGAGATAAACAGTAAAACACTGCCCCTATGTGGAGGGAAACAGTTAAGCACTGCCCCTATGGGGAGGGGAACAGTTAAACACTGCCCCTATGGGGAGGGTAACAGTTAAACACTGACCCTATGGGGAGGGGAACAGTTAAACACTGCCCCTATGGGGAGGGTAACAGTTTAACACTGCCCCTATGGGGAGGGGAACAGTTAAACACTGCCCCTATGGGGAGGGTAACAGTTAAACACTGACCCTATGGGGAGGGGAACAGTTAAACACTGCCCCTATGTGGAGGGAAACAGTTAAGCACTGCCCCTATGTGGAGGGAAACAGTTAAGCACTGCCCCTATGGGAAGGGAAACAGTTAAACACTACCCCTATGGGCAGGGAAACAGTTAAGCACTGCCCCTATGGGGAGGGGAACAGTTAAACACTGCCCCTATGTGGAGATAAACAGTAAAACACTGCCCCTATGTGGAGGGAAACAGTTAAGCACTGCCCCTATGTGGAGGGAAACAGTTAAACACTGCCCCTATGGGGAGGGAAAGAGTTAAGCACTGCCCCTATGTGGAGGGAAACAGTTAAGCACTGCCCCTATGGGGAGGGGAACAGTTAAGCACTGCCCCTATGGGGAGATAAACAGTAAAACACTGCCCCTATGTGAAGGGAAACAGTTAAACACTTCCCCTATGGGGAGGGAAACAGTTAAACACTGCCCCTATGGGGAGGGAAACAGTAAAACACTGACCCTAAGGGGAGGGAAACAGTTAAGCACTGCCCCTATGGGGAGGGAAACAGTTAAACACTGCCCCTATGTGAAGGGAAACAGTTAACACTGCCCCTATGGGGAGGGTAACAGTTTAACACTGCCCCTATGGGGAGGGGAACAGTTAAACACTGCCCCTATGGGGAGGGAAACAGTTTAACACTGCCCCAATGGGGAGGGTAACAGTTAAACACTGACCCTAAGGGGAGGGAAACAGTTAAACACTGCCCCTATGGGGAGGGAAACAGTTAAACACTGCCCCTATGTGAAGGGAAACAGTTAAACACTGCCCCTATGGGGAGGGAAACAGTTAAACACTGCCCCTATGGGGAGGGAAACAGTAAAACACTGACCCTAAGGGGAGGGAAACAGTTAAGCACTGCCCCTATGTGGAGGGAAACAGTTAAGCACTGCCCCTATGGGGAGGGAAACAGTTAAGCACTGCCCCTATGGGGAGGGAACAGTTAAACACTGCCCCTATGGGGAGGGTAACAGTTTAACACTGCCCCTATGGGGAGGGGAACAGTTAAACACTGCCCCTATGGGGAGGGAAACAGTTTAACACTGCCCCAATGGGGAGGGTAACAGTTAAACACTGACCCTAAGGGGAGGGAAACAGTTAAGCACTGCCCCTATGGGGAGGGGAACAGTTAAGCACTGCCCCTATGTGGAGGGAAACAGTTAAACACTGCCCCTATGGGGAGGGGAACAGTTAAACACTGCCCCTATGTGGAGGGAAACAGTTAAGCACTGCCCCTATGTGGAGGGAAACAGTTAAGCACTGACCCTATGGGGAGGGGAACAGTTAAACACTGCCCCTATGTGGAGGGAAACAGTTAAGCACTGCCCCTATGTGGAGGGAAACAGTTAAGCACTGCCCCTATGTGGAGGGAAACAGTTAAGCACTGACCCTATGGGGAGGGGAACAGTTAAACACTGCCCCTATGTGGAGGGAAACAGTTAAGCACTGCCCCTATGTGGAGGGAAACAGTTAAGCACTGCCCCTATGTGGAGGGAAACAGTTAAGCACTGCCCCTATGTGGAGGGAAACAGTTAAGCACTGCCCCTATGTGGAGGGAAACAGTTAAGCACTGACCCTATGGGGAGGGGAACAGTTAAACACTGCCCCTATGTGGAGGGAAACAGTTAAGCACTGCCCCTATGTGGAGGGAAACAGTTAAGCACTGCCCCTATGGGGAGGGGAACAGTTAAACACTGCCCCTATGGGGAGGGTAACAGTTAAACACTGACCCTATGGGGAGGGGAACAGTTAAACACTGCCCCTATGGGGAGGGTAACAGTTTAACACTGCCCCTATGGGGAGGGGAACAGTTAAACACTGCCCCTATGGGGAGGGTAACAGTTAAACACTGACCCTATGGGGAGGGAAACAGTTAAGCACTGCCCCTATGGGGAGGGAAACAGTTAAACACTGCCCCTATGGGGAGGGAAACAGTTAAGCACTGCCCCTATGGGGAGGGGAACAGTTAAACACTGCCCCTATGTGGAGATAAACAGTAAAACACTGCCCCTATGTGGAGGGAAACAGTTAAGCACTGCCCCTATGGGGAGGGGAACAGTTTAACACTGCCCCTATGGGGAGGGGAACAGTTAAACACTGCCCCTATGGGGAGGGTAACAGTTAAACACTGACCCTATGGGGAGGGAAACAGTTAAGCACTGCCCCTATGTGGAGGGAAACAGTTAAACACTGCCCCTATGGGGAGGGAAACAGTTAAGCACTGCCCCTATGGGGAGGGGAACAGTTAAACACTGCCCCTATGTGGAGATAAACAGTAAAACACTGCCCCTATGTGGAGGGAAACAGTTAAGCACTGCCCCTATGGGGAGGGGAACAGTTAAACACTGCCCCTATGGGGAGGGTAACAGTTAAACACTGACCCTATGGGGAGGGGAACAGTTAAACACTGCCCCTATGGGGAGGGTAACAGTTTAACACTGCCCCTATGGGGAGGGGAACAGTTAAACACTGCCCCTATGGGGAGGGTAACAGTTAAACACTGACCCTATGGGGAGGGGAACAGTTAAACACTGCCCCTATGTGGAGGGAAACAGTTAAGCACTGCCCCTATGTGGAGGGAAACAGTTAAGCACTGCCCCTATGGGAAGGGAAACAGTTAAACACTACCCCTATGGGGAGGGAAACAGTTAAGCACTGCCCCTATGGGGAGGGGAACAGTTAAACACTGCCCCTATGTGGAGATAAACAGTAAAACACTGCCCCTATGTGGAGGGAAACAGTTAAGCACTGCCCCTATGTGGAGGGAAACAGTTAAACACTGCCCCTATGGGGAGGGAAAGAGTTAAGCACTGCCCCTATGTGGAGGGAAACAGTTAAGCACTGCCCCTATGGGGAGGGGAACAGTTAAGCACTGCCCCTATGGGGAGATAAACAGTAAAACACTGCCCCTATGTGAAGGGAAACAGTTAAACACTTCCCCTATGGGGAGGGAAACAGTTAAACACTGCCCCTATGGGGAGGGAAACAGTAAAACACTGACCCTAAGGGGAGGGAAACAGTTAAGCACTGCCCCTATGGGGAGGGAAACAGTTAAACACTGCCCCTATGTGAAGGGAAACAGTTAACACTGCCCCTATGGGGAGGGAAACAGTTAAACACTGCCCCTATGTGAAGGGAAACAGTTAACACTGCCCCTATGGGGAGGGAAACAGTTAAGCACTGCCCCTATGGGGAGGGAAACAGTAAACACTGCCCCTATGGGGAGGGAAACAGTTAAGCACTGCCCCTATGGGGAGGGAAACAGTTAAACACTGACCCTATGTGGAGATAAACAGTAAACACTGCCCCTATGTGAAGGGAAACAGTTAAACACTTCCCCTATGGGGAGGGAAACAGTTAAACACTGCCCCTATGGGGAGGGAAACAGTAAAACACTGACCCTATGGGGAGGGAAACAGTTAAGCACTGCCCCTATGGGGAGGGAAACAGTTAAACACTGCCCCTATGGGGAGGGAAACAGTTAAGCACTGCCCCTATGTGGAGGGAAACAGTTAAGCACTGCCCCTATGGGGAGGGGAACAGTTAAACACTGCCCCTATGGGGAGGGAAACAGTAAAACACTGCCCCTATGGGGAGGGGAACAGTTAAACACTGCCCCTATGGGGAGGGAAACAGTAAAACACTGCCCCTATGGGGAGGGGAACAGTTAAACACTGCCCCTATGGGGAGGGAAACAGTAAAACACTGCCCCTATGTGGAGGGAAACAGTTAGCACTGCCCCTATGGGGAGGGAAACAGTTAAGCACTGCCCCTATGGGGAGGGGAACAGTTTAACACTGCCCCTATGGGGAGGGGAACAGTTTAACACTGCCCCTATGGGGAGGGGAACAGTTAAGCACTGCCCCTATGGGGAGGGAAACAGTTTAACACTGCCCCAATGGGGAGGGAAACAGTTAAGCACTGCCCCTATGTGGAGGGAAACAGTTAAACACTGCCCCTATGTGGAGGGAAACAGTTAAGCACTGCCCCTATGGGGAGGGAAACAGTTAAGCACTGCCCCTATGGGGAGGGAAACAGTTAAGCACTGCCCCTATGGGGAGGGTAACAGTTTAGCACTGCCCCTATAGGGAGGGTAACAGTTAAACACTGCCCCTATGTGAAGGGAAACAGTAAAACACTGCCCCTATGGGGAGGGAAACAGTTAAGCACTGCCCCTATGGGGAGGGAAACAGTTAAGCACTGCCCCTATGTGGAGGGAAACAGTTAAACACTTCCCCTATGTGGAGGGAAACAGTTAAACACTTCCCCTATGTGGAGGGAAACAGTAAAACACTGACCCTATGGGGAGGGAAACAGTTAAACACTGCCCCTATGTGGAGGAAACAGTTAAACACTGCCCCTATGGGGAGGAAACAGTTAAACACTTCCCCTATGTGGAGCGAAACAGTTAAACACTGCCCCTATGTGAAGGTAAACAGTTAAACACTGCCCCTATGGGGAGGGAAACAGTTAAACACTTCCCCTATGGGGAGGGAAACAGTAAAACACTTCCCCTATGTGGAGGGAAACAGTAAAACACTGACCCTAAGGGGAGGGAAACAGTTAAGCACTGCCCCTATGTGGAGGGAAACAGTAAAACACTTCCCCTATGTGGAGGGAAACAGTAAAACACTGACCCTAAGGGGAGGGAAACAGTTAAGCACTGCCCCTATGTGGAGGAAACAGTTAAGCACTGCCCCTATGTGGAGGGAAACAGTTAAGCACTGCCCCTATGTGGAGGGAAACAGTTAAACACTGCCCCTATGGGGAGGGAAACAGTTAAACACTGCCCCTATGGGGAGGGAAACAGTAAAACACTGCCCCTATGTGGAGGGAAACAGTTAAACACTGCCCCTATGGGGAGGGAAACAGTTAAACACTGCCCCTATGGGGAGGGAAACAGTTAAACACTGCCCCTATGTGAAGGGAAACAGTTAAACACTGCCCCTATGGGGAGGGAAACAGTTTAACACTGCCCCTATGTGAGGGAAACAGTTAAACACTGCCCCTATGTGAAGGGAAACAGTTAAACACTGCCCCTATGGGGAGGGAAACAGTTAAACACTGCCCCTATGTGAAGGGAAACAGTTAAACACTGCCCCTATGGGGAGGGAAACAGTTAAACACTGCCCCTATGGGGAGGGAAACAGTAAAACACTGACCCTAAGGGGAGGGAAACAGTTAAACACTGCCCCTATGGGGAGGGAAACAGTTAAACACTGCCCCTATGGGGAGGGAAACAGTAAAACACTGACCCTAAGGGGAGGGAAACAGTTAAACACTGCCCCTATGGGGAGGGAAACAGTTTAACACTGCCCCTATGTGAAGGGAAACAGTTAAACACTGCCCCTATGTGAAGGGAAACAGTTAAACACTGCCCCTATGGGGAGGGAAACAGTTAAACACTGCCCCTATGTGAGGGAAACAGTTAAACACTGCCCCTATGGGGAGGGAAACAGTTAAACACTGCCCCTATGGGGAGGGAAACAGTTAAAACACTGACCCTATGGGGAGGGAAACAGTTAAGCACTGCCCCTATGGGGAGGGACACAGTAAAACACTGACCCTAAGGGGAGGGAAACAGTTAAACACTGCCCCTATGGGGAGGGAAACAGTTAAACACTGCCCCTATGTGAAGGGAAACAGTTAAACACTGCCCCTATGGGGAGGGAAACAGTTAAACACTGCCCCTATGGGGAGGGAAACAGTAAAACACTGACCCTAAGGGGAGGGAAACAGTTAAGCACTGCCCCTATGTGGAGGAAACAGTTAAGCACTGCCCCTATGGGGAGGGAAACAGTTAAGCACTGCCCCTATGGGGAGGGGAACAGTTAAACACTGCCCCTATGGGGAGGGTAACAGTTTAACACTGCCCCTATGGGGAGGGGAACAGTTAAACACTGCCCCTATGGGGAGGGAAACAGTTTAACACTGCCCCAATGGGGAGGGTAACAGTTAAACACTGACCCTAAGGGGAGGGAAACAGTTAAGCACTGCCCCTATGGGGAGGGGAACAGTTAAGCACTGCCCCTATGTGGAGGGAAACAGTTAAACACTGCCCCTATGGGGAGGGGAACAGTTAAACACTGCCCCTATGGGGAGGGAAACAGTTAAGCACTGCCCCTATGTGGAGGGAAACAGTTAAACACTGCCCCTATGGGGAGGGGAACAGTTAAACACTGCCCCTATGGGGAGGGAAACAGTTAAGCACTGCCCCTATGTGGAGGGAAACAGTTAAGCACTGCCCCTATGTGGAGGGAAACAGTTAAGCACTGACCCTATGGGGAGGGGAACAGTTAAACACTGCCCCTATGTGGAGGGAAACAGTTAAGCACTGCCCCTATGTGGAGGGAAACAGTTAAGCACTGCCCCTATGTGGAGGGAAACAGTTAAGCACTGCCCCTATGTGGAGGGAAACAGTTAAGCACTGCCCCTATGTGGAGGGAAACAGTTAAGCACTGACCCTATGGGGAGGGGAACAGTTAAACACTGCCCCTATGTGGAGGGAAACAGTTAAGCACTGCCCCTATGTGGAGGGAAACAGTTAAGCACTGCCCCTATGGGGAGGGGAACAGTTAAACACTGCCCCTATGGGGAGGGTAACAGTTAAACACTGACCCTATGGGGAGGGGAACAGTTAAACACTGCCCCTATGGGGAGGGTAACAGTTTAACACTGCCCCTATGGGGAGGGGAACAGTTAAACACTGCCCCTATGGGGAGGGTAACAGTTAAACACTGACCCTATGGGGAGGGAAACAGTTAAGCACTGCCCCTATGGGGAGGGAAACAGTTAAACACTGCCCCTATGGGGAGGGAAACAGTTAAGCACTGCCCCTATGGGGAGGGGAACAGTTAAACACTGCCCCTATGTGGAGATAAACAGTAAAACACTGCCCCTATGTGGAGGGAAACAGTTAAGCACTGCCCCTATGGGGAGGGGAACAGTTAAACACTGCCCCTATGGGGAGGGGAACAGTTAAACACTGCCCCTATGGGGAGGGTAACAGTTAAACACTGACCCTATGGGGAGGAAACAGTTAAGCACTGCCCCTATGTGGAGGGAAACAGTTAAACACTGCCCCTATGGGGAGGGAAACAGTTAAGCACTGCCCCTATGGGGAGGGGAACAGTTAAACACTGCCCCTATGTGGAGATAAACAGTAAAACACTGCCCCTATGTGGAGGGAAACAGTTAAGCACTGCCCCTATGGGGAGGGGAACAGTTAAACACTGCCCCTATGGGGAGGGTAACAGTTAAACACTGACCCTATGGGGAGGGGAACAGTTAAACACTGCCCCTATGGGGAGGGTAACAGTTTAACACTGCCCCTATGGGGAGGGAACAGTTAAACACTGCCCCTATGGGGAGGGTAACAGTTAAACACTGACCCTATGGGGAGGGGAACAGTTAAACACTGCCCCTATGTGGAGGGAAACAGTTAAGCACTGCCCCTATGTGGAGGGAAACAGTTAAGCACTGCCCCTATGGGAAGGGAAACAGTTAAACACTGCCCCTATGGGGAGGGAAACAGTTAAACACTGCCCCTATGGGGAGGGGAACAGTTAAACACTGCCCCTATGTGGAGATAAACAGTAAAACACTGCCCCTATGTGGAGGGAAACAGTTAACACTGCCCCTATGTGGAGGGAAACAGTTAAACACTGCCCCTATGGGGAGGGAAAGAGTTAAGCACTGCCCCTATGTGGAGGGAAACAGTTAAGCACTGCCCCTATGGGGAGGGGAACAGTTAAGCACTGCCCCTATGGGGAGATAAACAGTAAAACACTGCCCCTATGTGAAGGGAAACAGTTAAACACTTCCCCTATGGGGAGGGAAACAGTTAAACACTGCCCCTATGGGGAGGGAAACAGTAAAACACTGACCCTAAGGGGAGGGAAACAGTTAAGCACTGCCCCTATGGGGAGGGAAACAGTTAAACACTGCCCCTATGTGAAGGGAAACAGTTAACACTGCCCCTATGGGGAGGGAAACAGTTAAACACTGCCCCTATGTGAAGGGAAACAGTTAACACTGCCCCTATGGGGAGGGAAACAGTTAAGCACTGCCCCTATGGGGAGGGAAACAGTAAACACTGCCCCTATGGGGAGGGAAACAGTTAAGCACTGCCCCTATGGGGAGGGAAACAGTTAAACACTGACCCTATGTGGAGATAAACAGTAAACACTGCCCCTATGTGAAGGGAAACAGTTAAACACTTCCCCTATGGGGAGGGAAACAGTTAAACACTGCCCCTATGGGGAGGGAAACAGTAAAACACTGACCCTAAGGGGAGGGAAACAGTTAAGCACTGCCCCTATGGGGAGGGAAACAGTTAAGCACTGCCCCTATGGGGAGGGAAACAGTTAAGCACTGCCCCTATGTGGAGGGAAACAGTTAAGCACTGCCCCTATGGGGAGGGGAACAGTTAAACACTGCCCCTATGGGGAGGGAAACAGTAAAACACTGCCCCTATGGGGAGGGGAACAGTTAAACACTGCCCCTATGGGGAGGGAAACAGTAAAACACTGCCCCTATGGGGAGGGGAACAGTTAAACACTGCCCCTATGGGGAGGGAAACAGTAAAACACTGCCCCTATGTGGAGGGAAACAGTTAGCACTGCCCCTATGGGGAGGGAAACAGTTAAGCACTGCCCCTATGGGGAGGGGAACAGTTTAACACTGCCCCTATGGGGAGGGGAACAGTTTAACACTGCCCCTATGGGGAGGGGAACAGTTAAGCACTGCCCCTATGGGGAGGGAAACAGTTTAACACTGCCCCAATGGGGAGGGAAACAGTTAAGCACTGCCCCTATGTGGAGGGAAACAGTTAAACACTGCCCCTATGTGGAGGGAAACAGTTAAACACTGCCCCTATGGGGAGGGTAACAGTTAAACACTGACCCTATGGGGAGGGGAACAGTTAAGCACTGCCCCTATGTGGAGGGAAACAGTTAAACACTGACCCTATGGGGAGATAAACAGTAAAACACTGACCCTATGGGGAGGGAAACAGTTAAGCACTGCCCCTATGGGGAGGGAAACAGTTAAACACTGACCCTATGTGGAGATAAACAGTAAAACACTGCCCCTATGGGGAGGGAAACAGTAAAACACTGCCCCTATGTGGAGATAAACAGTAAAACACTGCCCCTATGTGAAGGGAAACAGTTAAACACTGACCCTATGGGGAGGGAAACAGTTAAACACTGCCCCTATGGGGAGGGAAACAGTTAAACACTGCCCCTATGGGGAGGGAAACAGTTAAACACTGACCCTATGTGAAGGGAAACAGTTAAACACTGACCCTATGGGGAGGGAAACAGTAAAACACTGCCCCTATGGGGAGGGAAACAGTTAAACACTGCCCCTATGGGGAGGGAAACAGTTAAACACTGACCCTATGTGAAGGGAAACAGTTAAACACTGCCCCTATAGGGAGGGAAACAGTAAAACACTGCCCCTATGTGGAGATAAACAGTAAAACACAGCCCCTATGGGGAGGGAAACAGTTAAACACTGACCCTATGTGAAGGGAAACAGTTAAACACTGCCCCTATGGGGAGGGAAACAGTTAAACACTGCCCCTATGGGGCGGGAAACAGTAGAACACTGCCCCTATGGGGAGGGAAACAGTAAAACACTGCCCCTATGGGGAGGGAAACAGTAGAACACTGCCCCTATGGGGAGGGAAACAGTAAAACACTGCCCCTATGGGGAGATAAACAGTTAAACACTGACCCTATGGGGAGATAAACAGTTAAACACTGACCCTATGGGGAGGGAAACAGTTAAACACTGACCCTATGTGAAGGGAAACAGTTAAACACTGCCCCTATGGGGAGGGAAACAGTTAAACACTGCCCCTATGGGGCGGGAAACAGTAGAACACTGCCCCTATGGGGAGATAAACAGTTAAACACTGCCCCTATGGGGAGGGAAACAGTTAAACACTGCCCCTATGGGGCGGGAAACAGTAGAACACTGCCCCTATGGGGAGATAAACAGTTAAACACTGCCCCTATGGGGAGATAAACAGTTAAACACTGACCCTATGGGGAAATAAACAGTTAACACTGACCCTATGGGGAGGGAAACAGTTAAACACTGACCCTATGTGGAGATAAACAGTTAAACACTGACCCTATGGGGAGATAAACAGTTAAACACTGACCCTATGGGGAGGGAAACAGTTAAACACTGACCCTATGGGGAGATAAACAGTTAAACACTGCCCCTATGGGGAGATAAACAGTTAAACACTGACCCTATGGGGAGGGAAACAGTTAAACACTGACCCTATGGGGAGATAAACAGTTAAACACTGACCCTATGGGGAGGGAAACAGTTAAACACTGACCCTATGGGGAGATAAACAGTTAAACACTGACCCTATGGGGAGGGAAACAGTTAAACACTGACCCTATGGGGAGATAAACAGTTAAACACTGACCCTATGGGGAGGGAAACAGTTAAACACTGACCCTATGGGGAGATAAACAGTTAAACACTGCCCCTATGGGGAGGGAAACAGTTAAACACTGCCCCTATGGGGAGGGAAACAGTTAAACACTGACCCTATGGGGAGATAAACAGTTAAACACTGCCCCTATGGGGAGATAAACAGTTAAACACTGACCCTATGGGGAGGGAACAGTTAAACACTGACCCTATGGGGAGGGAAACAGTTAAACACTGCCCCTATGGGGAGGGAAACAGTTAAACACTGCCCCTATGGGGAGGGAAACAGTTAAACACTGACCCTATGGGGAGATAAACAGTTAAACACTGACCCTATGGGGAGGGTAACAGTTAAACACTGCCCCTATGGGGAGATAAACAGTTAAACACTGACCCTATGGGGAGGGAACAGTTAAACACTGACCCTATGGGGAGGGAACAGTTAAACACTGACCCTATGGGGAGGGAAACAGTTAAACACTGACCCTATGTGGAGATAAACAGTTAAACACTGACCCTATGGGGAGGGAAACAGTTTAACACTGCCCCAATGGGGAGGGTAACAGTTAAACACTGCCCCTATGTGGAGGGAAACAGTTAAGCACTGCCCCTATGTGGAGGGAAACAGTTAAGCACTGCCCCTATGGGGAGGGAAACAGTAAAACACTGCCCCTATGGGGAGGGAAACAGTAAAACACTGACCCTATGGGGAGGGAAACAGTTAAGCACTGCCCCTATGGGGAGGGAAACAGTTAAACACTGCCCCTATGGGGAGGGAAACAGTTAAACACTGACCCTATGTGGAGATAAACAGTAAAACACTGCCCCTATGTGGAGATAAACAGTAAAACACTGCCCCTATGTGGAGATAAACAGTAAAACACAGCCCCTATGGGGAGGGAAACAGTTAAACACTGACCCTATGTGAAGGGAAACAGTTAAACACTGCCCCTATAGGGAGGGTAACAGTTAAACACTGCCCCTATAGGGAGGGTAACAGTTAAACACTGCCCCTATGGGGAGGGAGACAGTAGAACACTGCCCCTATGGGGCGGGAAACAGTAGAACACTGCCCCTATGGGGAGGGAAACAGTAGAACACTGCCCCTATGGGGCGGGAAACAGTAGAACACTGCCCCTATGGGGAGATAAACAGTTAAACACTGACCCTATGGGGAAATAAACAGTTAACACTGACCCTATGGGGAGATAAACAGTTAAACACTGACCCTATGGGGAAATAAACAGTTAACACTGACCCTATGGGGAGATAAACAGTTAAACACTGACCCTATGGGGAAATAAACAGTTAAACACTGACCCTATGGGGAAATAAACAGTTAACACTGACCCTATGGGGAGATAAACAGTTAAACACTGACCCTATGGGGAGATAAACAGTTAAACACTGACCCTATGGGGAGATAAACAGTTAAACACTGACCCTATGGGGAAATAAACAGTTAACACTGACCCTATGGGGAGATAAACAGTTAAACACTGACCCTATGGGGAGATAAACAGTTAAACACTGACCCTATGGGGAAATAAACAGTTAACACTGACCCTATGGGGAGGGAAACAGTTAAACACTGACCCTATGGGGAGGGAAACAGTTAAACACTGACCCTATGGGGAGATAAACAGTTAACACTGACCCTATGGGGAGATAAACAGTTAAACACTGACCCTATGGGGAAATAAACAGTTAACACTGACCCTATGGGGAGATAAACAGTTAAACACTGACCCTATGGGGAAATAAACAGTTAACACTGACCCTATGGGGAGATAAACAGTTAAACACTGACCCTATGGGGAAATAAACAGTTAACACTGACCCTATGGGGAGATAAACAGTTAAACACTGACCCTATGGGGAGATAAACAGTTAAACACTGACCCTATGGGGAGATAAACAGTTAAACACTGACCCTATGGGGAGATAAACAGTTAAACACTGACCCTATGGGGAGATAAACAGTTAAACACTGACCCTATGGGGAGATAAACAGTTAAACACTGACCCTATGGGGAGGGAAACAGTTAAACACTGCCCCTATGGGGAGATAAACAGTTAAACACTGACCCTATGGGGAAATAAACAGTTAACACTGACCCTATGGGGAGGGAAACAGTTAAACACTGACCCTATGTGGAGATAAACAGTTAAACACTGACCCTATGGGGAAATAAACAGTTAACACTGACCCTATGGGGAGATAAACAGTTAAACACTGACCCTATGGGGAAATAAACAGTTAAACACTGACCCTATGGGGAAATAAACAGTTAACACTGACCCTATGGGGAAATAAACAGTTAACACTGACCCTATGGGGAGATAAACAGTTAAACACTGACCCTATGGGGAGATAAACAGTTAAACACTGACCCTATGGGGAAATAAACAGTTAAACACTGACCCTATGGGGAAATAAACAGTTAAACACTGACCCTATGGGGAAATAAACAGTTAACACTGACCCTATGGGGAGATAAACAGTTAAACACTGACCCTATGGGGAAATAAACAGTTAACACTGACCCTATGGGGAGGGAAACAGTTAAACACTGACCCTATGTGGAGATAAACAGTTAAACACTGACCCTATGGGGAAATAAACAGTTAACACTGACCCTATGGGGAGATAAACAGTTAAACACTGACCCTATGGGGAAATAAACAGTTAACACTGACCCTATGGGGAGGGAAACAGTTAAACACTGACCCTATGTGGAGATAAACAGTTAAACACTGACCCTATGGGGAGATAAACAGTTAAACACTGCCCCTATGTACAGATAAACAGTTAAACACTGCCCCTATGTGGAGATAAACAGTAAAACACAGTCCCTATGGGGAGATAAACAGTTAAACACTGACCCTATGTGGAGGGAAACAGTTAAACATTGCGCCTATGGGGAGGGTAACAGTTAAACACTGACCCTATGTGGAGATAAACAGTTAAACACTGACCCTATGGGGAGATAAACAGTTAAACACAGTCCCTATGGGGAGATAAACAGTTAAACACTGACCCTATGTGGAGGGAAACAGTTAAACATTGCGCCTATGGGGAGGGTAACAGTTAAACACTGACCCTATGTGGAGATAAACAGTTAAACACTGCCCCTATGTGGAGATAAACAGTAAAACACAGTCCCTATGGGGAGATAAACAGTTAAACACTGACCCTATGTGGAGGGAAACAGTTAAACATTGCGCCTATGGGGAGGGTAACAGTTAAACACTGACCCTATGTGGAGATAAACAGTTAAACACTGACCCTATGGGGAGATAAACAGTTAAACACTGACCCTATGGGGAAATAAACAGTTAACACTGACCCTATGGGGAGGGAAACAGTTAAACACTGACCCTATGTGGAGATAAACAGTTAAACACTGACCCTATGGGGAGATAAACAGTTAAACACTGCCCCTATGTACAGATAAACAGTTAAACACAGTCCCTATGGGGAGATAAACAGTTAAACACTGCCCCTATGTGAAGGGAAACAGTTAAACACTGACCCTATGTGGAGGGAAACAGTTAAACATTGCGCCTATGGGGAGGGTAACAGTAAAACACTGCCCCTATGGGGAGGGAAACAGTTAAACACTGACCCTATGGGGAGGGAAACAGTTAAACATTGCGCCTATGGGGAGGGTAACAGTAAAACACTGCCCCTATGTGAAGGGAAACAGTTAAACACTTCCCCTATGGGGAGGGAAACAGTTAAACACTGCCCCTATGGGGAGGGAAACAGTTAAACACTGCCCCTATTGGGAGGGAAACAGTAAAACACTGCCCCTATTGGGGGGGACAGTAAAACACTGCCCCTATGGGGAGGGTAACAGTAAAAAACTGCCCCTATGGGGAGGGAAACAGTAAAACACTGCCCCTATGGGGAGGGAAACAGTAAAACACTTCCCCTATGGGGAGGGAAACAGTTAAACACTGCCCCTATGGGGAGGGAAACAGTTAAACACTGACCCTATGTGAAGGGAAACAGTAAAACACTTCCCCTATGGGGAGGGAAACAGTTAAACACTGCCCCTATGGGGAGGGAAACAGTTAAGCACTGCCCCTATGGGGAGGGAACAGTTAAACACTGACCCTATGGGGAGGGAACAGTTAAACACTGACCCTATGGGGAGGGAAACAGTTAAACACTGACCCTATGTGGAGATAAACAGTTAAACACTGACCCTATGGGGAGATAAACAGTTAAACACTGCCCCTATGTACAGATAAACAGTTAAACACTGCCCCTATGTGGAGATAAACAGTAAAACACAGTCCCTATGGGGAGGGAAACAGTTAAACATTGCGCCTATGGGGAGGGTAACAGTAAAACACTGCCCCTATGGGGAGGGAAACAGTTAAACACTGACCCTATGGGGAGGGAAACAGTTAAACACTTCCCCTATGGGGAGGGAAACAGTTAAACACTGCCCCTATGGGGAGGGAAACAGTTAAACACTGCCCCTATTGGGAGGGAAACAGTAAAACACTGCCCCTATGGGGGGGGGACAGTAAAACACTGCCCCTATGGGGAGGGTAACAGTAAAAAACTGCCCCTATGGGGAGGGAAACAGTAAAACACTGCCCCTATGGGGAGGGAAACAGTAAAACACTTCCCCTATGGGGAGGGAAACAGTTAAACCCCTATGGGGAGGGAAACAGTTAAACACTGACCCTATGTGAAGGGAAACAGTAAAACACTTCCCCTATGGGGAGGGAAACAGTTAAACACTGCCCCTATGGGGAGGGAAACAGTTAAACACTGCCCATATTGGGAGGGAAACAGTAAAACACTGCCCCTATTGGGGGGGACAGTAAAACACTGCCCCTATGGGGAGGGTAACAGTAAAACACTGCCCCTATGGGGAGGGAAACAGTTAAACACTGACCCTATGGGGAGGGAAACAGTTAAACACTGACCCTATGGGGAGGGAAACAGTTAAACACTGACCCTATGTGGAGGGAAACAGTTAAACACTGCCCCTATGTGGAGGGAAACAGTTTAACACTGACCCTGTGGGGAGGGAAACAGTTTAACACTGACCCTATGGGGAGGGAAACAGTTAAACACTGACCCTATGTGGAGGGAAACAGTTTAACACTGACCCTATGGGGAGGGAAACAGTAAAACACTGCCCCTATGGGGAGGGAAACAGTAAAACACTGACCCTATGTGGAGGGAAACAGTTAAACACCGACCCTATGTGGAGGGAAACAGTTTAACACTGACCCTATGGGGAGGGAAACAGTTAAACACTGACCCTATGTGGAGGGAAACAGTTTAACACTGACCCTATGGGGAGGGAAACAGTAAAACACTGCCCCTATGGGGAGGGAAACAGTTAAACACTGACCCTATGTGAAGGGAAACAGTAAAACACTTCCCCTATGGGGAGGGAAACAGTTAAACACTGACCCTATGTGGAGGGAAACAGTTAAACACTGCCCCTATGTGGAGATAAACAGTTAAACACTGCCCCTATGGGGAGGGAAACAGTTAAACACTGACCCTATGGGGAGGGAAACAGTTAAACACTGCCCCTATGGGGAGGGAAACAGTTAAACACTGACCCTATGTGGAGGGAAACAGTTAAAAACACTGGCCCTATGTGGAGATAAACAGTAAAACACTGCCCCTATGGGGGGGGGGGCAGTAAAACACTGCCCCTATGGGGAGGGTAAAAGTAAAACACTGCCCCTATGGGGAGGGAAACAGTTAAACACTGCCCCTATGGGGAGGGAAACAGTTAAACACTGACCCTATGTGGAGGGAAACAGTTAAACACTGCCCCTATGTGGAGATAAACAGTAAAACACTGCCCCTATGGGGGGGGGGCAGTAAAACACTGCCCCTATGGGGGGACAGTAAAACACTGCCCCTATGGGGAGGGAAACAGTTAAACACTGACCCTATGTGGAGCGAAACAGTAAAACACTGCCCCTATGGGGAGGGTAACAGTTAAACACTGCCCCTATGTGGAGGGAAACAGTTAAACACTGACCCTATGTGGAGCGAAACAGTAAAACACTGCCCCTATGTGGAGGGAAACAGTTAAACACTGCCCCTATGTGGAGATAAACAGTAAAACACTGCCCCTATGGGGGGGCAGTAAAACACTGCCCCTATGGGGGGACAGTAAAACACTGCCCCTATGGGGAGGGAAACAGTTAAACACTGACCCTATGGGGAGGGAAACAGTTAAACACCGACCCTATGTGGAGGGAAACAGTTTAACACTGACCCTATGGGGAGGGAAACAGTTAAACACTGACCCTATGGGGAGATAAACAGTTAAACACTGACCCTATGGGGAGGGAAACAGTTAAACACTGCCCCTATGGGGAGGGAAACAGTTAAACACTGACCCTATGTGGAGGGAAACAGTTAAACACTGCCCCTATGTGGAGATAAACAGTAAAACACTGCCCCTATGGGGGGGCAGTAAAACACTGCCCCTATGGGGGGGACAGTAAAACACTGCCCCTATGGGGAGGGAAACAGTTAAACACTGACCCTATGTGGAGCGAAACAGTAAAACACTGCCCCTATGGGGAGGGTAACAGTTAAACACTGCCCCTATGTGGAGGGAAACAGTTAAACACTGACCCTATGTGGAGCGAAACAGTAAAACACTGCCCCTATGTGGAGGGAAACAGTTAAACACTGCCCCTATGTGGAGATAAACAGTAAAACACTGCCCCTATGGGGGGGGTAAAACACTGCCCCTATGGGGGGGGGGACAGTAAAACACTGCCCCTATGGGGAGGGAAACAGTTAAACACTGACCCTATGTGGAGCGAAACAGTAAAACACTGCCCCTATTGGGGGGGAAACAGTTAAACACTGCCCCTATGGGGAGGGAAACAGTTAAACACTGCCCCTATTGGGAGGGAAACAGTAAAACACTGCCCCTATTGGGGGACAGTAAAACACTGCCCCTATGGGGAGGGTAACAGTAAAACACTGCCCCTATGGGGAGGGAAACAGTAAAACACTGCCCCTATGGGGAGGGAAACAGTTAAACACTGACCCTATGGGGAGGGAAACAGTTAAACACTGACCCTATGTGGAGCGAAACAGTAAAACACTGCCCCTATGTGGAGGGAAACAGTTAAACACTGCCCCTATGGGGAGGGAAACAGTTAAACACTGCCCCTATTGGGAGGGAAACAGTAAAACACTGCCCCTATTGGGGGGGACAGTAAAACACTGCCCCTATGGGGAGGGTAACAGTAAAACACTGCCCCTATGGGGAGGGAAACAGTAAAACACTGCCCCTATGGGGAGGGAAACAGTTAAACACTGACCCTATGTGAAGGGAAACAGTAAAACACTTCCCCTATGGGGAGGGAAACAGTTAAACACTGCCCCTATGGGGAGGGAAACAGTTAAACACCGACCCTATGTGGAGGGAAACAGTTTAACACTGACCCTATGGGGAGGGAAACAGTTAAACACTGACCCTATGGGGAGATAAACAGTTAAACACTGACCCTATGGGGAGGGAAACAGTTAAACACTGCCCCTATGGGGAGGGAAACAGTTAAACACTGACCCTATGTGGAGGGAAACAGTTAAACACTGCCCCTATGTGGAGATAAACAGTAAAACACTGCCCCTATGGGGGGGCAGTAAAACACTGCCCCTATGGGGGGGGACAGTAAAACACTGCCCCTATGGGGAGGGAAACAGTTAAACACTGACCCTATGTGGAGCGAAACAGTAAAACACTGACCCTATGTGGAGGGAAACAGTTAAACACTGCCCCTATGTGGAGATAAACAGTAAAACACTGCCCCTATGGGGGGGCAGTAAAACACTGCCCCTATGGGGGGGACAGTTAAACACTGCCCCTATGGGGAGGGAAACAGTAAAACACTGCCCCTATGGGGAGGGTAACAGTTAAATACTGACCCTATGTGAAGGGAAACAGTAAAACACTTCCCCTATGGGGAGGGAAACAGTTAAACACTGCCCCTATGGGGAGGGAAACAGTTAAACACTGCCCCTATTGGGAGGGAAACAGTAAAACACTGCCCCTATTGGGGGGACAGTAAAACACTGCCCCTATGGGGAGGGTAACAGTAAAACACTGCCCCTATGGGGAGGGAAACAGCAAAACACTGCCCCTATGGGGAGGGAAACAGTTAAACACTGACCCTATGTGAAGGGAAACAGTAAAACACTTCCCCTATGGGGAGGGAAACAGTTAAATACTGACCCTATGTGAAGGGAAACAGTAAAACACTTCCCTATGGGGAGGGAAACAGTTAAACACTGACCCTATGTGAAGGGAAACAGTAAAACACTTCCCCTATGGGGAGGGAAACAGTTAAACACTGCCCCTATGGGGAGGGAAACAGTTAAACACTGCCCCTATTGGGAGGGAAACAGTAAAACACTGCCCCTATGGGGAGGGAAACAGTTAAACACTGCCCCTATGGGGAGGGAAACAGTTAAACACTGCCCCTATGGGGAGGGAAACAGTTAAACACTGCCCCTATGGGGAGGGAAACAGTTAAATACTGACCCTATGTGAAGGGAAACAGTAAAACACTTCCCCTATGGGGAGGGAAACAGTTAAACACTGCCCCTATGGGGAGGGAAACAGTAAAACACTGCCCCTATGGGGAGGGAAACAGTTAAACACTGCCCCTATGGGGAGGGAAACAGTTAAACACTGCCCCTATGGGGAGGGAAACAGTAAAACACTGCCCCTATGGGGAGGGAAACAGTTAAACACTGCCCCTATGGGGAGGGAAACAGTTAAACACTGCCCCTATGGGGAGGGAAACAGTTAAATACTGACCCTATGTGAAGGGAAACAGTAAAACACTTCCCCTATGGGGAGGGAAACAGTTAAACACTGCCCCTATGGGGAGGGAAACAGTTAAACACTGCCCCTATTGGGAGGGAAACAGTAAAACACTGCCCCTATGGGGGGGGAACAGTAAAACACTGCCCCTATGGGGAGGGTAACAGTAAAACACTGCCCCTATGGGGAGGGAAACAGCAAAACACTGCCCCTATGGGGAGGGAAACAGTTAAACACTGACCCTATGTGAAGGGAAACAGTAAAACACTTCCCCTATGGGGAGGGAAACAGTTAAACACTGCCCCTATGGGGAGGGAAACAGTTAAACACTGACCCTATGTGAAGGGAAACAGTAAAACACTTCCCCTATGGGGAGGGAAACAGTTAAACACTGCCCCTATTGGGAGGGAAACAGTAAAACACTGTCCCTATTGGGGGGGGGGGGGAACAGTAAGACACTGCCCCTATGGGGAGGGTAACAGTAAAACACTGCCCCTATGGGGGAAACAGTTAAACACTGACCCTATGGGGAGGGAAACAGTTAAACACTGACCCTATGTGGAGGGAAACAGTTAAACACTGCCCCTATGGGGAGGGAAACAGTTAAACACTGACCCTATGTGGAGGAGACAGTTAAACACTGCCCCTATGGGGAGGGAAACAGTTTAACACTGACCCTATGGGGAGGAAACAGTTAAACACTGACCCTATGTGAAGGGAAACAGTTAAACACTGCCCCTATGTGGAGGGAAACAGTTAAACACTGCCCCTATGTGGAGGGAAACAGTTAAGCACTGCCCCTATGTGGAGGGAAACAGTTAAACACTGACCCTATGTGAAGGAAACAGTTAAACACTGCCCCTATGTGGAGGGAAACAGTTAACACTGCCCCTATGTGGAGGAAACAGTTAAACACTGACCCTATGTGGAGGGAAACAGTTAAACACTGCCCCTATGTGGAGGAAACAGTTAAGCACTGCCCCTATGTGGAGGGAAACAGTTAAACACTGACCCTATGTGAAGGGAAACAGTTAAACACTGCCCCTATGTGGAGGGAAACAGTTAAGCACTGCCCCTATGGGGAGGGAAACAGTTAAACACTGACCCTATGTGGAGGAAACAGTTAAACACTGCCCCTATGGGAAGGGAAACAGTTAAACACTGCCCCTATGGGGAGGGAAACAGTTAAACACTGACCCTATGTGGAGGGAAACAGTTAAACACTGGCCCTATGTGAAGGGAAACAGTTAAACACTGGCCCTATGGGGAGGAAACAGTAAAACACTGCCCTTATGGGGAGGGAAACAGTTAAACACTGACCCTATGTGGAGGGAAACAGTTAAACACTGCCCGTATGTGAAGGGAAACAGTAAAACACTGCCCCTATGGGGAGGGAAACAGTTTAACACTGCCCCTATGGGGAGGGAAACAGTAAAACACTGCCCCTATGGGGGGGGAACAGTAAAAATACTGCCCCTATAGGGAGGGTAACAGTTAAACACTGCCCCTATTGGGAGGGAAACAGTAAAACACTGCCCCTATTGGGGGGGGGGGGAACAGTAAAACACTGCCCCTATGGGGAGGGAAACAGTAAAACACTGCCCCTATGGGGGGGGGGGGGAACAGTAAAACACTGCCCCTATGGGGGGACAGTAAAACACTGCCCCTATGGGGAGGGAAACAGCAAAACACTGCCCCTATGGGGAGGGAAACAGTTAAACACTGACCCTATGTGAAGGGAAACAGTAAAACACTTCCCCTATGGGGAGGGAAACAGTTAAATACTGACCCTATGTGAAGGGAAACAGTAAAACACTTCCCCTATGGGGAGGGAAACAGTTAAATACTGACCCTATGTGAAGGGAAACAGTAAAACACTTCCCCTATGGGGAGGGAAACAGTTAAACACTGCCCCTATGGGGAGGGAAACAGTTAAACACTGCCCCTATTGGGAGGGAAACAGTAAAACACTGCCCCTATGGGGAGGGAAACAGTTAAACACTGCCCCTATGGGGAGGGAAACAGTTAAACACTGCCCCTATGGGGAGGGAAACAGTTAAACACTGCCCCTATGGGGAGGGAAACAGTTAAATACTGACCCTATGTGAAGGGAAACAGTAAAACACTTCCCTATGGGGAGGAAACAGTTAAACACTGCCCCTATGGGGAGGGAAACAGTAAAACACTGCCCCTATGGGGAGGAAACAGTTAAACACTGCCCCTATGGGGAGGGAAACAGTTAAACACTGCCCCTATGGGGAGGGAAACAGTAAAACACTGCCCCTATGGGGAGGGAAACAGTTAAACACTGCCCCTATGGGGAGGGAAACAGTTAAACACTGCCCCTATGGGGAGGGAAACAGTTAAATACTGACCCTATGTGAAGGAAACAGTAAAACACTTCCCCTATGGGGAGGAAACAGTTAAACACTGCCCCTATGGGGAGGGAAACAGTTAAACACTGCCCCTATTGGGAGGGAAACAGTAAAACACTGCCCCTATTGGGGGAACAGTAAAACACTGCCCCTATGGGGAGGGTAACAGTAAAACACTGCCCCTATGGGGAGGAAACAGCAAAACACTGCCCCTATGGGGAGGGAAACAGTTAAACACTGACCCTATGTGAAGGGAAACAGTAAAACACTTCCCCTATGGGGAGGGAAACAGTTAAACACTGCCCCTATGGGGAGGGAAACAGTTAAACACTGACCCTATGTGGAGGGAAACAGTAAAACACTTCCCCTATGGGGAGGGAAACAGTTAAACACTGCCCCTATTGGGAGGGAAACAGTAAAACACTGTCCCTATTGGGGGGGGAACAGTAAGACACTGCCCCTATGGGGAGGGTAACAGTAAAACACTGCCCCTATGGGGGGGAAACAGTTAAACACTGACCCTATGGGGAGGGAAACAGTTAAACACCGACCCTATGTGGAGGGAAACAGTTAAACACTGCCCCTATGGGGAGGGAAACAGTTAAACACTGACCCTATGTGGAGGGAGACAGTTAAACACTGCCCCTATGGGGAGGGAAACAGTTTAACACTGACCCTATGGGGAGGGAAACAGTTAAACACTGACCCTATGTGAAGGGAAACAGTTAAGCACTGCCCCTATGTGGAGGGAAACAGTTAAACACTGCCCCTATGTGGAGGGAAACAGTTAAGCACTGCCCCTATGTGGAGGGAAACAGTTAAACACTGACCCTATGTGAAGGGAAACAGTTAAACACTGCCCCTATGTGGAGGGAAACAGTTAAGCACTGCCCCTATGTGGAGGGAAACAGTTAAACACTGACCCTATGTGGAGGGAAACAGTTAAACACTGCCCCTATGTGGAGGGAAACAGTTAAGCACTGCCCCTATGTGGAGGGAAACAGTTAAACACTGACCCTATGTGAAGGGAAACAGTTAAACACTGCCCCTATGTGGAGGGAAACAGTTAAGCACTGCCCCTATGTGGAGGGAAACAGTTAAACACTGACCCTATGTGGAGGGAAACAGTTAAACACTGCCCCTATGGGAAGGGAAACAGTTAAACACTGCCCCTATGGGGAGGGAAACAGTTAAACACTGACCCTATGTGGAGGGAAACAGTTAAACACTGGCCCTATGTGAAGGGAAACAGTTAAACACTGGCCCTATGGGGAGGGAAACAGTAAAACACTGCCCTTATGGGGAGGGAAACAGTTAAACACTGACCCTATGTGGAGGGAAACAGTTAAACACTGCCCGTATGTGAAGGGAAACAGTAAAACACTGCCCCTATGGGGAGGGAAACAGTTTAACACTGCCCCTATGGGGAGGGAAACAGTAAAACACTGCCCCTATGGGGGGAACAGTAAAAATACTGCCCCTATAGGGAGGTAACAGTTAAACACTGCCCCTATTGGGAGGAAACAGTAAAACACTGCCCCTATTGGGGGGGAACAGTAAAACACTGCCCCTATGGGGAGGGAAACAGTAAAACACTGCCCCTATGGGGGGGGAACAGTAAAACACTGCCCCTATGGGGGGACAGTAAAACACTGCCCCTATGGGGAGGGTAACAGTAAAACACTGCCCCTATGGGGAGGGTAACAGTAAAACACTGCCCCTATTGGGGGAACAGTAAAACACTGCCCTATGGGGAGGGTAACAGTAAAACACTGCCCCTATGGGGAGGGTAACAGTAAAACACTGCCCCTATGGGGAGGGTAACAGTAAAACACTGCCCCTATGGGGAGGGTAACAGTAAAACACTGCCCCTATTGGGGGGGAACAGTAAAACACTGCCCCTATGGGGGGACAGTAAAACACTGCCCCTATGGGGAGGGTAACAGTAAAACACTGCCCCTATGGGGAGGGAAACAGTAAAACACTGCCCTATGGGGAGGGAAACAGTTAAACACTGACCCTATGTGAAGGGAAACAGTAAAACACTTCCCTATGGGGAGGGAAACAGTTAAACACTGCCCCTATGGGGAGGGAAACAGTTAAACACTGACCCTAGGTGAAGGAAACAGTAAAACACTGCCCCTATGGGGAGGGAAACAGTAAAACACTGCCCCTATTGGGGGGGAACAGTAAAACACTGCCCCTATGGGGAGGAAACAGTTAAACACTGACCCTATGGGGAGGGAAACAGTTAAACACCGACCCTATGTGGAGGGAAACAGTTCAACACTGCCCCTATGGGGAGGGAAACAGTTAAACACTGACCCTATGTGGAGGGAAACAGTTAAACACTGCCCCTATGGGGAGGGAAACAGTTTAACACTGACCCTATGGGGAGGGAAACAGTTAAACACTGACCCTATGTGGAGGGAAACAGTTAAACACTGCCCCTATGTGGAGGGAAACAGTTAAACACTGCCCCTATGGGAAGGGAAACAGTTAAACACCGACCCTATGTGGAGGGAAACAGTTAAACACTGACCCTATGTGAAGGGAAACAGTAAAACACTGACCCTATGTGGAGGGAAACAGTTAAACACTGGCCCTATGTGAAGGGAAACAGTTAAACACTGGCCCTATGGGGAGGGAAACAGTAAAACACTGGCCCTATGGGGAGGAAACAGTAAAACACTGCCCTTATGTGAAGGGAAACAGTAAAACACTGCCCTTATGTGAAGGGAAACAGTAAAACACTGCCCCTATGGGAGGGAAACAGTTTAACACTGACCCTATGGGGGGGGAAACAGTTAAACACTGACCCTATGTGGAGGGAAACAGTTAAACACTGCCCCTATGGGGAGGGAAACAGTTAAACACTGACCCTATGTGGAGGGAAACAGTTAAACACTGCCCGTATGTGAAGGGAAACAGTAAAACACTGCCCCTATGGCGAGGGAAACAGTTTAACACTGACCCTATGGGGGGGGAAACAGTTAAACACTGACCCTATGTGGAGGGAAACAGTTAAACACTGGCCCTATGGGGAGGGAAACAGTAAAACACTGCCCTTATGTGAAGGGAAACAGTAAAACACTGCCCCTATGGGGAGGGAAACAGTTTAACACTGCCCCTATGGGGAGGGAAACAGTAAAACACTGCCCCTATGGGGGGGAACAGTAAAAATACTGCCCCTATAGGGAGGGTAACAGTTAAACACTGCCCCTATGGGGAGGGAAACAGTTAAACACTGCCCCTATGTGGAGATAAACAGTAAAACACTGCCCCTATGGGGGGGGCAGTAAAACACTGCCCCTATGGGGGGGGGGGAAGTAAAACACTGCCCCTATGGGGAGGGTAACAGTAAAACACTGCCCCTATGGGGAGGGAAACAGTTAAACACTGACCCTATGTGGAGCGAAACAGTAAAACACTGCCCCTATGGGGAGGGAAACAGTTAAACACTGCCCCTATGGGGAGGGAAACAGTTAAACACTGCCCCTATGGGGAGGGAAACAGTTAAAACACTGCCCCTATGGGGAGGGAAACAGTTAACTACTGACCATATGTGAAGGGAAACAGTAAAACACTTCCCCTATGGGGAGGGAAACAGTTAAACACTGCCCCTATGGGGAGGGAAACAGTTAAACACTGCCCCTATTGGGAGGGAAACAGTAAAACACTGCCCCTATTGGGGGGGAAACAGTAAAACACTGCCCCTATGGGGAGGGTAACAGTAAAACACTGCCCCTATGGGGAGGGAAACAGTAAAACACTGCCCCTATGGGGAGGGTAACAGTTAAACACTGCCCCTATGGGAAGGGAAACAGTTAAACACTGCCCCTATGGGGAGGGAAACAGTTAAACACTGACCCTATGTGGAGGGAAACAGTTAAACACTGGCCCTATGTGAAGGGAAACAGTTAAACACTGGCCCTATGGGGAGGGAAACAGTAAAACACTGCCCTTATGGGGAGGGAAACAGTTAAACACTGACCCTATGTGGAGGGAAACAGTTAAACACTGCCCGTATGTGAAGGGAAACAGTAAAACACTGCCCCTATGGGGAGGGAAACAGTTTAACACTGCCCCTATGGGGAGGGAAACAGTAAAACACTGCCCCTATGGGGGGGGAACAGTAAAAATACTGCCCCTATAGGGAGGGTAACAGTTAAACACTGCCCCTATTGGGAGGGAAACAGTAAAACACTGCCCCTATTGGGGGAACAGTAAAACACTGCCCCTATGGGGAGGGAAACAGTAAAACACTGCCCCTATGGGGGGGAAACAGTAAAACACTGCCCCTATGGGGGGACAGTAAAACACTGCCCCTATGGGGAGGGTAACAGTAAAACACTGCCCCTATGGGGAGGGTAACAGTAAAACACTGCCCCTATTGGGGGGGAACAGTAAAACACTGCCCCTATGGGGAGGGTAACAGTAAAACACTGCCCCTATGGGGAGGGTAACAGTAAAACACTGCCCCTATGGGGAGGGTAACAGTAAAACACTGCCCCTATGGGGAGGGTAACAGTAAAACACTGCCCCTATTGGGGGGAACAGTAAAACACTGCCCCTATGGGGGGACAGTAAAACACTGCCCCTATGGGGAGGGTAACAGTAAAACACTGCCCCTATGGGGAGGGAAACAGTAAAACACTGCCCCTATGGGGAGGGAAACAGTTAAACACTGACCCTATGTGAAGGGAAACAGTAAAACACTTCCCCTATGGGGAGGGAAACAGTTAAACACTGCCCCTATGGGGAGGGAAACAGTTAAACACTGACCCTAGGTGAAGGGAAACAGTAAAACACTGCCCCTATGGGGAGGGAAACAGTAAAACACTGCCCCTATTGGGGGGGAACAGTAAAACACTGCCCCTATGGGGAGGGAAACAGTTAAACACTGACCCTATGGGGAGGGAAACAGTTAAACACCGACCCTATGTGGAGGGAAACAGTTAAACACTGCCCCTATGGGGAGGGAAACAGTTAAACACTGACCCTATGTGGAGGGAAACAGTTAAACACTGCCCCTATGGGGAGGGAAACAGTTTAACACTGACCCTATGGGGAGGGAAACAGTTAAACACTGACCCTATGTGGAGGGAAACAGTTAAACACTGCCCCTATGTGGAGGGAAACAGTTAAACACTGCCCCTATGGGAAGGGAAACAGTTAAACACCGACCCTATGTGGAGGGAAACAGTTAAACACTGACCCTATGTGAAGGGAAACAGTAAAACACTGACCCTATGTGGAGGGAAACAGTTAAACACTGGCCCTATGTGAAGGGAAACAGTTAAACACTGGCCCTATGGGGAGGGAAACAGTAAAACACTGGCCCTATGGGGAGGGAAACAGTAAAACACTGCCCTTATGTGAAGGGAAACAGTAAAACACTGCCCTTATGTGAAGGGAAACAGTAAAACACTGCCCCTATGGCGAGGGAAACAGTTTAACACTGACCCTATGGGGGGGGAAACAGTTAAACACTGACCCTATGTGGAGGGAAACAGTTAAACACTGCCCCTATGGGGAGGGAAACAGTTAAACACTGACCCTATGTGGAGGGAAACAGTTAAACACTGCCCGTATGTGAAGGGAAACAGTAAAACACTGCCCCTATGGCGAGGGAAACAGTTTAACACTGACCCTATGGGGGGGGAAACAGTTAAACACTGACCCTATGTGGAGGGAAACAGTTAAACACTGGCCCTATGGGGAGGGAAACAGTAAAACACTGCCCTTATGTGAAGGGAAACAGTAAAACACTGCCCCTATGGGGAGGGAAACAGTTTAACACTGCCCCTATGGGGAGGGAAACAGTAAAACACTGCCCCTATGGGGGGGAACAGTAAAAATACTGCCCCTATAGGGAGGGTAACAGTTAAACACTGCCCCTATGGGGAGGGAAACAGTTAAACACTGCCCCTATGTGGAGATAAACAGTAAAACACTGCCCCTATGGGGGGGCAGTAAAACACTGCCCCTATGGGGGAAGTAAAACACTGCCCCTATGGGGAGGGTAACAGTAAAACACTGCCCCTATGGGGAGGGAAACAGTTAAACACTGACCCTATGTGGAGCGAAACAGTAAAACACTGCCCCTATGGGGAGGGAAACAGTTAAACACTGCCCCTATGGGGAGGGAAACAGTTAAACACTGCCCCTATGGGGAGGGAAACAGTTAAAACACTGCCCCTATGGGGAGGGAAACAGTTAACTACTGACCATATGTGAAGGGAAACAGTAAAACACTTCCCCTATGGGGAGGGAAACAGTTAAACACTGCCCCTATGGGGAGGGAAACAGTTAAACACTGCCCCTATTGGGAGGGAAACAGTAAAACACTGCCCCTATTGGGGGAAACAGTAAAACACTGCCCCTATGGGGAGGGTAACAGTAAAACACTGCCCCTATGGGGAGGGAAACAGTAAAACACTGCCCCTATGGGGAGGGTAACAGTTAAACACTGCCCCTATGGGGAGGGAAACAGTTAAAACACTGCCCCTATGGGGAGGGAAACAGTAAAACACTGCCCCTATGGGGAGGGTAACAGTTAAACACTGCCCCTATGGGGAGGGAAACAGTTAAAACACTGCCCCTATGGGGAGGGAAACAGTTAAATACTGACCATATGTGAAGGGAAACAGTAAAACACTTCCCCTATGGGGAGGGAAACAGTTAAACACTGCCCCTATGGGGAGGGAAACAGTTAAACACTGCCCCTATTGGGAGGGAAACAGTAAAACACTGCCCCTATGGGGAGGGAAACAGTAAAACACTGCCCCTATGGGGAGGGAAACAGTTAAACACTGCCCCTATTGGGAGGGAAACAGTAAAACACTGCCCCTATGGGGAGGGAAACAGTAAAACACTGCCCCTATGGGGAGGGAAACAGTTAAACACTGCCCCTATTGGGAGGGAAACAGTAAAACACTGCCCCTATGGGGAGGGAAACAGTAAAACACTGCCCCTATGGGGAGGGAAACAGTAAAACACTGCCCCTATGGGGAGGGAAACAGTAAAACACTGCCCCTATGGGGAGGGAAACAGTTAAAACACTGCCCCTATGGGGAGGGAAACAGTAAAACACTGCCCCTATGGGGAGGGTAACAGTTAAACACTGCCCCTATGGGGAGGGAAACAGTTAAAACACTGCCCCTATGGGGAGGGAAACAGTTAAATACTGACCATATGTGAAGGGAAACAGTAAAACACTTCCCCTATGGGAGGGAAACAGTTAAACACTGCCCCTATGGGGAGGGAAACAGTTAAACACTGCCCCTATTGGGAGGGAAACAGTAAAACACTGCCCCTATTGGGGGGGGAAACAGTAAAACACTGCCCCTATGGGGAGGGTAACAGTAAAACACTGCCCCTATGGGGAGGGAAACAGTTAAACACTGACCCTATGTGAAGGGAAACAGTAAAACACTTCCCCTATGGGGAGGGAAACAGTTAAACACTGCCCCTATTGGGAGGGAAACAGTAAAACACTGCCCCTATTGGGGGGGACAGTAAAACACTGCCCCTATGGGGAGGGTAACAGTAAAACACTGCCCCTATGGGGAGGGAAACAGTTAAACACTGACCCTATGGGGAGGGAAACAGTTAAACACCGACCCTATGTGGATGGAAACAGTTAAACACTGCCCCTATGGGGAGGGAAACAGTTAAACACTGACCCTATGGGGAGGGAAACAGTTAAACACCGACCCTATGTGGATGGAAACAGTTAAACACTGCCCCTATGGGGAGGGAAACAGTTAAACACTGACCCTATGTGGAGGGAAACAGTTTAACACTGCCCCTATGGGGAGGGAAACAGTTTAACACTGACCCTATGGGGAGGGAAACAGTTAAACACTGACCCTATGTGGAGGGAAACAGTTAAACACTGCCCCTATGGGAAGGGAAACAGTTAAACACTGCCCCTATGGGGAGGGAAACAGTTAAACACTGACCCTATGTGGAGGGAAACAGTTAAACACTGGCCCTATGTGAAGGGAAACAGTTAAACACTGGCCCTATGGCGAGGGAAACAGTTTAACACTGCCCTATGTGGAGGGAAACAGTTAAACACTGACCCTATGTGGAGGGAAACAGTTAAACACTGCCCCTATGGGGAGGGAAACAGTTAAACACTGACCCTATGTGGAGGGAAACAGTTAAACACTGCCCGTATGTGAAGGGAAACAGTTAAACACTGGCCCTATGGGGAGGGAAACAGTAAAACACTGCCCTTATGTGAAGGGAAACAGTAAAACACTGCCCCTATGGGGAGGGAAACAGTTTAACACTGCCCCTATGGGGAGGGAAACAGTAAAACACTGCCCTTATGTGAAGGGAAACAGTAAAACACTGCCCCTATGGGGAGGGAAACAGTTTAACACTGCCCCTATGGGGAGGGAAACAGTAAAAATACTGCCCCTATAGGGAGGGTAACAGTTAAACACTGCCCCTATGGGGAGGGAAACAGTTAAACACTGCCCCTATGGGGGGTAACAGTTAAACACTGCCCCTATGGGGAGGGAAACAGACAAACACACCTACAGTACAGGAGATACTGCCGCCTGCACATCACTAACTGTAACACACATCCACAAGTCTACACACACACACACCAAACGCACCACAAGTTCTCCTCTTTTCATTGCAACATGAAATGTTGAGGAATGTGTGGTAGACTAGTCATTCCAGTCTGATGTGGGTGCTGAGAGCTGATAGAATCCCACTTCAGGATCGGTTGCTCATTGGAATAATTGTCATTTGTGAGTGGGCGATTGCTTTTGTAGGCAGGCGTCGAAGAGTGGACAATCTCAGATGATTTTATGCTAATCAAGCACCACCATTACTGCTCTAACCATAGTAAACTCTGGTAGACATATGCCTTTGATGCTACACTATTATATTCATTACTGATATCTATTACGTGTGTCTCATATTTTCATTTCTGCATTTATCTACTTGAAATATTTGGGGAAGCGTAGGCAGTGGTGGGAAAAGTACCCAATTGGAAAGGGGGATACCTAGTCAGTTGTCCAACAATGTATTCAACTGAAATGTGTCCTCCATCAGAGAGGTGGGGGGGACTGCCTTAATCGACATCCACGTCTTCGGCGCCCGGGGAACAGTTGGTTAACTGCCTTGTTCAGGGGCAGAAAGGCAGATTTTTACCTTGTCAGCTCAGGGATTCGATCCAGCAACCTTCCGGTTACTGGCCCAAAGTAAAGATACCGTAATAGAAAATGACTCAAATAAAAATTAACGTCACCCAGTAAAATACCACTTGAGTAAAAGTCTGAAAGTATTTAGTTTAAAATATACTTAAGTATCTTAATTGTAAAAAATATACTTTAAATTATATAATTTCAAATTCCTTATATTAACCAAATGGCATGATCTTCTTGTTTTTTACATTTACGGTCAGCCAGAGGCAACACATCATTTACAAACAAAGTATTGGTGTTTAGTGAGTCCGGCAGATCAGAGGCAGTGGAGATGACCAGGGATGTTCTCTTGATAAGTGCGTGAATTGGACCAATTTCCCGTCCTGCTAAGCACTCAAAATGTAACCAGTATGTTTGGGTGTCAGGGAAAATGTATGGAGTAAAAAGTACATTATTTTTCTTTAGGAATGTAGTGAAGTAAAAGTAAAAGTTGTTAAAAATATAAATAGTAAAGTACCGATACCCCAAAAAACAACTTAAGTAAAAAATACTGTAATAAAGTGCTACATAAGTACTTTACACCACTGAGCATAGGCTAACTGGCAATATGCTTTGATAAAATGTACATTCTGTCTACTTTCTTTATGACAGTGGATAGTTGGAATATTTAGGAGATTGTTGTCAGGTATTTTGTCAGGTATTTTGACCCTTAGCGAAAACCATTGTACAGGTGTAGGATCTTAATTTGACCACCGTGTCGTCAAAGGAAATGCAAACATGTAGTGTGTTCACAGTTTAAAAATAACACCTACAAACATGTCCTTTAATTATAATCCACACAATAATTTAAATTTCCTGTTGCTGCAGGATTATTTTCCTGTTGTGAGAAACTGGTCAAATGAATAACCTACACCTGTAGCCTACCATACCTCTCTCTACCTGTTGGAAAGGATTGGAAAAAAAACAGGCCAGAAATCCAAACTAACCGCATTTTACATTAGGCTCAGGCTATATCTACAATGTTGCAGTGCAAACAAAGAAATGTGCTGGTGGTAGCATAATCATGTGCCTTTTTCTATTTCTTTAAAAGACTGACCTTTGAGTGAAAGAAACAGTAGTTTTGGTGTAAAATAGGTGAGAGTGCGAGTAGCCTAGTTAGTCTTCGTCATCTGACTACTTTCCCTTGGACACTGGGCTGTCAGTCAGCAGATCCATCAGCATAGACAGTATCATGTGAAGACGAAACAACATGTAAGCAACCCAAATGCCATTTAGAACTAATGAGGAATCCGAGGAATGTGTGTAGTCCTTTCAGAACTTGCCTCATTCTTCCTTCTGGCCCCTTCTCTCCCTCTTTTCAGTCATGGGTTCTCCCCTGGGTAATCGCATTCCAAAACACACAAGAATTCCCCCTCTCCTCACATACCACCCCTCCAACCTAGACTCAGGGGTAGATGTACCATAGTAAACAAACATCCGAGATGCTCAAATTAGTATATGTATTAATTTGTGGAAGTCCATCATCCATTTCGTATATGTTATGATTTACAATTCGTATGATATGTTACGAATTCTAATTTGTTGTGGCTAACGTTAGCTAGGCTTTGGGTTAAAGTTAGGGTTAAAAGAAAGATCCACCAAAACCACTAATTCCTATAATTTACAGTGCTAAATAACACTTATATGCGAGAACAATATATTTTGTGAACAAATATTTATTTTCATCGTTATAATAAGGTCGGGAGCAACATGGAAATTGTTGTGGAAATCTGTTGCAGCTCAAGTCAACGACAAAACCCACAATGCAATGCTCTTTTTGCTGGCTGGCTAGCTATATAGCTAGCAAACGTAATACCAAAGTGCATTATCAGCATGTGAAGTAGCTAGTTGGCTGTAAAATAGCCTAAACAAACTGCACTATCCATTTAGGAGACAACAATGTCACCATGTTCAACCTGCAGATCGATGTGCCTCACAGAGTGGAGTCTGACATTCACAACGGCCATGCAATGGCACCATGCAATGCACCCTGGACTGAAGAGGCAGACAATGTGGTGGACCCACTGTTAAATTACACATCTCTCAAGGTAGGAATACTGTAATGGCTCATTCAAGAGAAGACAACCTCCCGCGTTTACATCGACCTGTATTGAAATCGGACATGTACGTTAGACGTTTTCACAATCCAAAAGTTGTATTCTTATTAACTTCCAGTGTTGTGAGAGCAGCTTTATCACAATGCTACGTCATACCAGCCTAATTTCTGCCTGCTAGAATGGCAATAGCTCAGATACACATGAAAACATGAAATGACCCAGGAATGGATAGAACATCACTCAGAAATGGGTGAATCTTTCCTTTAAGTCTAGGGTTAGAAGTTAGGTTAACTTCTTGCGTCGAGCAATCCCATATCCGGGAGCGTAATCATAGCCTCAAGCTCATTACCATAACGCAACGTTAACTATTCATGAAAATCGCTAATGAAATGAAAGAAATATATTCACTCACAAGCTTAGCCTTTTGTTAACAACACTGTCATCTCAGATTTTCAAAATATGCTTTTCAACCATAGCTACACAAGCATTTGTGTAAGAGTATTGATAGGTAGCATAGCATTAAGCCTATAATTCAGCAGGCAACATTTTCACAAAAACAAGAAAAGCATTCAAATAAAATAATTTACCTTTGAAGAACTTCGGATGTTTTCAATGAGGAGACTCTCAGTTAGATAGCAAATGTTCAGTTTTTCAAAAAATATTATTTGTGTAGGAGAAATCGCTTGGTTTTGTTCATCATGTTTTGCTAAGAAAGAAAAACGAAAATTCAGTCATTACAACGCCAAACCTTTTTCCAAATTAACTCCATAATATCGTCAGAAACATGGCAAACATTGTTTAGAATCATCCTCAAGGTGTTTTTTACATATCTATTCGATGATAAATCATTCGTGGCAGTTGGGTTTCTCCTCGGAAGCAAATGAAAAAATACACGCAGCTGGAGATTACGCAATAATTGCGACGGAGGACACCAAGCGAGCACCTGGTAGATGTAGTGTAAAATGGTCAATCTTCCAATGATATGCCTACAAATATATCACAATGCTGCAGACAACTTGGGGAAACGACAGAAAGTGTAAGCTCATTCATTCCCTGGCGCATTCACAGCCATATAAGGAGACATTGGAACACAGCGCCTTCAAAATCTGGGGCATTTCCTGTTTGAAATTTCATCTTGGTTTCGACTGTAGCATCAGTTCTGTGGCACTCACAGATAATATCTTTGCAGTTTTGGAAACGTCAGAGTGTTTTCTTTCCAAAGCTGTCAATTATATGCATAGTCGAGCATCTTTTCGTGACAAAATATCTTGTTTAAAACGGGAACATTTTTATCCCAAAATTAAAAGAGCGCCCCCTATATCGAAGAAGTTAACATCTCTAGGTTAGGGGGCAGCATTTGGAATTCTGGATGAAAAGCGTGCCCAAATTAAACTGCCTGCTACTCAGGCCCAGAAGATAGGATATGCATATAATTAGTAGATTTTGATAGAAAACACTCTAAAGTTTCCAAAACTGTTAAAATTGTGTCTGTGAGTATAACAGAACTGATTTGGCAGGCGAAAACCTGAGAAAAATCCATTCAGGAAGTAGGATTTTTTTGTTGTTGTAGTAGTTTTCTATTCAATGCCAT
Source organism: Oncorhynchus keta (assembly GCF_023373465.1). Taxonomy (NCBI): domain Eukaryota; kingdom Metazoa; phylum Chordata; class Actinopteri; order Salmoniformes; family Salmonidae; genus Oncorhynchus; species Oncorhynchus keta. Next base: position 1,328,725 of record NW_026290787.1, read on the forward strand.
TACAGTATCCATTGATTTAGGACTCAAATTGCAGTTCCTATGCCTTCCACTAGATATCAACAGTCTTTAGAAATTGTTTCAGGCTTGTATTCTGAAAAATGAGGGAGTAAGAGCAGTCTGAATGAGTGGACCCTGCAGTGTCACAGAGCTTTTTCATGCACGCGACAGAGTGCCTTTCTTGTTTACCTTTTATATTGACGCAGTTTTTGTCCGGTTGAAATATTATTGATTATTTAGGCTAAAAACAACCTGAGGATTGAATATAAACATTGTTTGACATGTTTCTATGAACTTTACGGATACAATTTGGATGTTTTTGTCTGCCTGTTGTGACTGCGTTTGAGCCTGTGGATTACTGAAGAAAACGCGCAAACAAAACTGAGGTTTTTGGATATAAAGAGAGACTATCGGAAAAAAACTAACATTTATTGAGTAAATGAATATCTTCTGAGTGCAACCATATGAAGATCATCAAAGGTAACTGATTAATTTTATCTCTATTTCTGACTTGTGTAACTCTTCTACTTGGCTGGTTACTGTTTGTAATGATTCGTCTGCTGGGCGATGTTCTCAAAAATCGTAAGGTATGCTTTCGCCGTCATTTAAAAATCTGACACCGTGGTAGGATTCGCAAGAAGTTCATCTTTAAACCTATGTAAAATACTTGTATGTTTTCTGAATTTTTATGAGTATTTCTGTATTTGAATTTGGCATTTTATTGCAATTTCACTGGATGTTGGCCAGGTGGGATCCTAGCGTCCCACATACCCTAGTGGGGTTAAAGGCTTTGGGTTAGCTAACATGCTAAGTAGTTGCAAAGTTGCTAATTAGCTAAATTGCTAAAGTTGTCCGTGATGAGATTCGAACGCAACCATAGGGATGAACCTTTGGGTTTGTGTTATACCACCCTCCTTTCGTTTCTGCATTAAGTAACCTTCTGTCTTATATAACCATACCAAACCTAACATATTCTGATTTGAGTGTTGATATGTTACGTCTAGTCTATGAGACCAGGCTGTCCATTCTCTCCTCCAAAAGGCAAAAACCCCAGTTAACTACAGAAACCTTTCTCAAAATCAGTTTCATTTAACATTATGGTTGGTTCACGGTTCTATGTTAAAATAGACAAGTGTCATTTAGTTAATGAGCGACCGTTGTGTTTATAAAAGAGATCAAAACGCTATGCGCATTCCAGTGATCTGGAGCCAACTTCGTCCGACCGTGAGACCCTGGCTGCGCCAAGCCGCGAGACCACACACTTTGTTGCGCTACCACA